>NW_027464157.1:0-160348 GCF_050947455.1 Rhinoderma darwinii
TGCACGGTTCATTTTAGGCTACAGGCTCATCTCTTCCCCTCCGAGGAGGCCAATGTAGCATTTATCATCTCCCTTCTTACTGGCAAGGCCCTCGCATGGGCAGACCCAATCTTGGAGCAACAAGGAGCCGGGTCGAACATCCTCTGCCGCAGCTACTCTGTTGACCCTCAAGCAAGAGGGTTCCACAGTAGGGGAGTATGCTATCTCCTTCCGTACCCTGGCAGCCGAGCTGGCATGGAACAATGAGGCACGGTGGCGACCTTCTGGCAGGGACTGTCCTCTCACATCAAGGATGAATTGGCAGCCCGCGACCTTCCTTCTGCCTTGGATGCCCTCATCCTGTTAGCCAACTGGGTTGATATGAGAATCCGGGAGCGCACTCGAGAGGTTCGACAGGAGAGCTGGGTCCACAGACCAGCACACTTGGTCCAGAGACCACTATAGCCTTCCCCTACTGCGCTACCTGAAGAACCCATGCAGGTAGACAGAGTACGGTTGTCTGAACAGGAGAAGCAGCGCAGACGCTCCACTAAACTATGTATGTATTGTGGCCTTAAGGGTAATTTTGTGCGCCAATGCCCACAGAAACCGTGAAACTCCAGCACCTAGGGTTGGTTGGAGAGGCAACTCTAGTTGGAACATTTCCAAATGTTAAAACCTCTCCCAAATTATCTATTCCTGTGACCATCATCTCTGGAGAGACATCACATTCCTCCTCTGCCTATCTTGATTCCGGAGAAGCTGCTAATTTCATCCAGCAGGATCTAGTGGATCGTCTACATCTACTCACAGTTCTTCTGGAGAGACCCCTGGCGGTTGCCTCTGTGAATGGTCTACCATTGCCCGATCCGATTGTGTTCATCAAGGAGCCGTTGACACTACGGGTCGGAGCAGATAACCTTCCTTGTACTACCTAAGGCTATCAATCCTATCCTGCTGGGTAGAGATGAGCGAACCGGGACAACCGAACCTGGTTTCGGTCCGAACTTCCGGAAAAGTTCAGTTCGCAGCGAATCCGAACTTCACCGGGTTCGGCCGAACCCGTTTTGACCGAACCCGGCTACATTTTGGCGGCTGCCACATGTTACATCTAAAATGGAGGACTTCACAAGATCACCTGACATCAGGCTACCCCATAATGCTTTGCAAACGGCTCTCCCAGCCAATCGGGAGGCAGCATAGGGGCGGGGCTCAAGCCTGCAATAAAAGTCTATGCACGGAGCTCAGCGGCCATTTTACAGACAGGAGCTGTAGGGATAGCATCTCTGTGCAGTAAGGGAAAGCTTTAGGAATCTAAAAGGCAGGAATCCAGAAATCGAAGGGGCTCATCCACTACTCACTACTCAGCCAGTGTGTGAATACGCTTTTATAAGGGGCTCATCCCCGTTGCATCCAACTTGCAATACAGGCAGCCTTTGTAGTAGTGGTAGTAGTAGTACTACAAGGCCCAGCATTCCTTGAGTGCACTGCGGCGTGGCTGATAGAAATTCTCATTCATTGCTATTTGGCAAGCCAGTGTCAGTGTGTAAATACGCTTTTAGAAGGGGCTCATCCCCGGCCGTTAACATAAATAACAATCCAACTTGCGATACAGGCAGCCTAGTAGTACTACAACGCCCAGCATTCCCTGAGTGCACCGCGGCGTGGCTGATAGAAATTCGCATTCATTGCCATTTGCCAAGCCAGTGTCAGTGTGTGAATACGCTTTTAGAAGGGGCTCATCCCCGGCCCGTTAACATAACAAACAAATAACAATACAACTTGCAATACAGGCAGCCTTTGTAGTAGTGGAAGTAGTAGTACTACAAGGCCCAGCATTCCCTGAGTGCACTGCGGCGTGGCTGATAGAAATTCTCATTCATTGCCATTTGCCAAGACAGTGTCAGTGTGTGAATACGCTTTTAGAAGGGGCTCATCCCCGGCCGTTAACATAACATACAATCCAACTTGCAATACAGGCAGCCTAGTAGTACTACAAGGCCCAGCATTCCCTGAGTGCACTGCAGCGAGGCTGATAGAAATTCTCATTCATTGCCATTTGCCAAGCCAGTGTCAGTGTGTGAATACGCTTTTAGAAGGGGCTCATCCCCGGCCCGTTAACATAACAAACAAATAACAATACAACTTGCAATACAAGCAGCCTTTGTAGTAGTGGTAGTAGTAGTACTACAAGGCCCAGCATTCCCTGAGTGCACTGCGGCGTGGCTGATATAAATTCTCATTCATTGCCATTTGCCAAGCCAGTGTCAGTGTGTGAATACACTTTTAGAAGGGGCTCATCCCTGGCCGTTAACATAAATAACAATCCAACTTGCGATACAGGCAGCCTAGTAGTACTACAACGCCCAGCATTCCCTGAGTGCACCGCGGCGTGGCTGATAGAAATTCTCATTCATTGCCATTTGCCAAGCCAGTGTCAGTGTGTGAATACGCTTTTAGAAGGGGCTCATCCCCGGCCGTTAACATAACAAACAATCCAACTTGCAATACAGGCAGCCTAGTAGTACTACAAGGCCCAGCATTCCCTGAGTGCACTGCAGCGAGGCTGATAGAAATTCTCATTCATTGCCATTTGCCAAGCCAGTGTCAGTGTGTGAATACGCTTTTAGAAGGGGCCCATCCCCGGCACGTTACCATAACAAACAAATAACAATACAACTTGCAATACAGGCAGCCTTTGTAGTAGTGGTAGTAGTAGTACTACAAGCAGGGCCGCCATCAGGAATTTCAGGGCCCCCTACAGCTAAATTTTCTGGGCCCCCATACCATGGCACCGCCTGTTAACGGTACTCCGTCCAGCACTATATCATGGTACCCAGGGCCGCCATCAGGGGGGGTATTAAGGGTACTGATGTGAGAGGCCCGGCCAAACCTAATTGAAAGAGGGGCCCGGCAAACTGCCGCGACTTGCCTTTGGTAGAAAAAAAACAGGCCCCTGCAATGGGGCCCGTTTTTTTCACCAAAAGAATGTAATGAGCTGCGGGCCCCCCCTTTCAATTAGGTTTGGCCGGGCCTCTCAAATTAGTACCCCTAATACCCCCCCTGATGGCGGCCCTGGGTAGCATGGAGGTCGTCATGGGGGCCGTCAAACACCGCCGCCCGTGCGACCGATCGCGCGCACCCGCAAACTCCCGCGCATGCGCACCAGCGACCGCCTGGAACCGCGCACCGAATTTTGAGGCAGATTTTGACCTGCCCACACTATCTTGCCGCGTTTTTTGCCTGCGGCGATTGAGGACAGCAGACAAAAAACGCAGCGAAAAATGCATTTTCTGCCTCCCATTGATTTCGATGGGAGGTCAGAGGCGGAACAGCGGCAAGAAAGGATGTGCTGCTTTTTCTTTTTTCCGCGACTGGCTCCCATTGATTTCAGATTAAATCAATGGGAAGTTGTTTGGTGCTGATTCTGACGCATTGTCCGAGTCAATATCAAGGCCCAAAAACTCTGTGAACTGGGCCTTATTGTTAGGGCTTATTCAGACGAACGTGTAATACATCCATGCAACGTGCGTGATTTTCACGCGCCTCGCACGGACCTATGTTACTCTATGGGGCCGTGCAGACTGTCAGTGATTTTCACGCAGCGTGAGTCCGCTGCGTAAAACTCACGACATGTCCGATATTTGTGCATTGTTCGCGCCCAGCACTTCCGCAGCAGTATAAACTATGAGTGAAAACAGAAAAGCACCACGTGCTACAAACATACAAACAGAGTGTCATAATGATGGCGGCTGCGCGAAAATCACACAGCCACGCATCATACGCTGCTGACACATGGAGCTGTTATGGACCTTTTGCATGCGCAAAACGCCACGTTTTTGCGCGCGCAAAAAGCACACGCTCATGTAAATCCGGCCTTAGGGTAGGAACACACTAGGCATGAACACTGCAGACTTTATGCAACACATTTTATTGTGGAAAATCCGCAGCGTATTACAGTCGCAGCAGAGGGGATGAGATTTGAACAAATCTCATCCACACGCTGCAAAAAAAATGGACCTGCAGTGTGGCTTTTGGCTTTTTAAGCCGCAGCATGTCAATGTATTCTGTGGAATCGCTGCTCCTCTGTTGCGGAAATGCTGCGGTTCTGCCGCAAAAATCACAAATGAGAAAAAAAAAGGCACTTTTTTAAATTGATAAAGTTTAGACTTGCCCCGGCCGTAGTCCTGGTGACGCGATCCTCTATTCTTAGCGCAGCTCGGCCTCCTGTCATGACGTTTCATCCCATGTGACTGCTGCAGCGGTCACATGGTCTACAGCGTCATCCCAGGAGGCGGGGCTACGTTCAGAAGAGAGAGATGCGTCACCTAAACTACGGCCGGGGCAAGTCTAAACTTTTTTTTCCCTGCAGGATTCCCGCAGCGGACACGCCTCACGAAACCTGCGCCACTATTTGGTGCGGTTTTGCTGGCAGAATTCCCTGCGGCTACCGGGGCGGATAAGCTGTGTAGTTTTACTCAGCGTATCCGCCTAGTGTGTTCCTACCCTTATGATGCACTCCTGGAGCTGCTGCCGGTCTCTAAATAGGCAGTTGGTCCAGTAGAATTTGGAATTATTTTTTTTTGTGAACCAGCTTAAAAAAATACAAAACTTTTGTGTTAGGGCCTGTTCACATCACCGTTCGCTTCCGTTCCGGGGTTCCGTCTGAGGTTTCCGTCGGGTGAACCCCGCAACGGAAAGTGAAAGTGACAGCACAGCTTCCGTTTCCGTCACCATTAGCGCAGTCGACTGCGCTATTGATTCCGTCCGAAAACCAGCCGGAATGGTGACGAACGGAAGCTATTAGCGATGTTTCCGTCACCATTGAGATCAATGGTGACTGAAACGGAAGCTGTGCTGTCACTTTCACTTTCCGTTGCGGGGTTCACCTGACAGAAACCTCAGATGGAACCCCGGAGCGGAAGCGAACGGTGATGTGAACAGGCGATGTCTTCGGTCCAGACGTCCAGTCCTTCACCTCCAGCCAGGCTCCAGGTAAGTTGTGTCCATGTGTGTGTCCGCGGCTGCGCGCGCTTTGGTCGCGGGTGCGCGCGCTGGCGATCGCGGGTGCGATCGCGGGCGGTCTCGAGTGCGGGCTGTCGTGGGTGCGTGCTCGCGGACGCTCGCGAGTGCGCACGCGCGGGAGTTTCCTTGTGCGCGCGATCGATCGCGCGCGCGGGCGGGCGGTTCGACGGCCCCCATGACGAGAGGGGGGCCCACAGCTCACGACATTCTGTGGTGAAAAAAACGGGCCCCATTGCAGGGGTCCGTTTTTTTCTACCAATGGCAAGTCGCGGCAGTTGCCGGGCCCCCCTTTCAATTAGGTTTGGCCGGGCCCCTCACACCAGTACCCCTAATACCCCCCTGATGGCGGCCCTGACTACAAGGCCCAGCATTCCCTGAGTGCACTGCGGCGTGGCTGATAGAAATTCTCATTCATTGCCATTTGCCAAGCCAGTGTCAGTGTGTGAATATGCTTTTAGACGGGGCTCATCCCCGGCCGTTAACATAACAAACAATCCAACTTGCAATACAGGCAGCCTAGTAGTACTACAAGGCCCAGCATTCCCTGAGTGCACTGCAGCGAGGCTGATAGAAATTCTCATTCATTGCCATTTGCCAAGCCAGTGTCAGTGTGTGAATACGCTTTTAGAAGGGGCTCATCTCCGGCCCGTTAACATAACAAACAATCCAACTTGCAATACAGGCAGCCTAGTAGTACTACAAGGCCCAGCATTCCCTCAGTGCACTGCAGCGAGGCTGATAGAAATTCTCATTCATTGCCATTTGCCAAGCCAGTGTCAGTGTGTGAATACGCTTTTAGAAGGGGCTCATCCCCGGCCCGTTAACATAACAAACAAATAACAATACAACTTGCAATACAGGCAGCCTTTGTAGTAGTGGTAGTAGTAGTACTACAAGGCCCAGCATTCCCTGAGTGCACTGCGGCGTGGCTGATAGAAATTCTCATTCATTGCCATTTGCCAAGCCAGTGTCAGTGTGTGAATATGCTTTTAGACGGGGCTCATCCCCGGCCGTTAACATAACAAACAATCCAACTTGCAATACAGGCAGCCTAGTAGTACTACAAGGCCCAGCATTCCCTGAGTGCACTGCAGCGAGGCTGATAGAAATTCTCATTCATTGCCATTTGCCAAGCCAGTGTCAGTGTGTGAATACGCTTTTAGAAGGGGCTCATCTCCGGCCCGTTAACATAACAAACAATCCAACTTGCAATACAGGCAGCCTAGTAGTACTACAAGGCCCAGCATTCCCTCAGTGCACTGCAGCGAGGCTGATAGAAATTCTCATTCATTGCCATTTGCCAAGCCAGTGTCAGTGTGTGAATACGCTTTTAGAAGGGGCTCATCCCCGGCCCGTTAACATAACAAACAAATAACAATACAACTTGCAATACAGGCAGCCTTTGTAGTAGTGGTAGTAGTAGTACTACAAGGCCCAGCATTCCCTGAGTGCACTGCGGCAAGGCTGATAGAAATTCTTATTCATTGCCATTTGCCAAGCCAGTGTCAGTGTGTGAATACGCTTTTAGAAGGGGCTCTGAAATGTCTGGGAAAAAAAAGGTTGTGAAAGGACGGGGTAGAGGAAAAAACACCCATGCCATCTCCTCTTCCAGTCCAAATGTTGGATCTGTTGGTGCCAGACCCAGTACCAGTATTTGTGGCACAAGACATGTGCCCAGTTCCACTAGTAGCAGCTGCCATGTGCCTGCTGGTAGTAGTATCAGCAAGCCAGACTTGTCCATCTCCTCCGGTGGGCGGGTTACTTTAGACAATCCAGCCATTGTGGACAGGTTGGCTGGCTCGCGGTGATCTCAGCAGGAAGACTCTGACGATCTGGCTTCAAGCCAGGTTTCGTTGGATTCCAGATCCTCTACAGTTCCTTGGCACAGTGACAGTAGTAATATAGGTATTTCTAGCGTTTCCATAGCATCATCTATGTCTTCGCTCCCCCTTCCTAGCGGGAAGCCATCTTTCCTGAGAGTCCTAAGAGACATCTCCTCGGGTGCGAAGGAAGATACTGAACAACATAGTGATGATGATGATGATGATTTGTTTTCCGTGAGTCAGCCAACCGAGTGTGTTGCGGCGATGGTGGATGTGGAAGCGGTGTCCGAGACGCATAGCTGTGGTAGTGGGGGTGTTGGTGGTGGTAGCCATGGTGGCAGACGCAGTAATGAGGTGGGGCATGGAGCCCGCCATGATGTCACATCACATTCACAACACAGTGACAGAAGTGGCGGGGATGATGAGGAAGGCTATGATGATGATGTTGTTTTAGACAGGACGTGGGAACCAGGTGACGAGGTGATGACGGCGTCAGAGGAGGAGGGTAGTAGTGGCGGCACTGGACGTGATAATCAGCCAAGCCGAGGTAGGGGCAGAAGTCAATCTGCAAAACGTTGCAGCGGTAGGGTCAGCTCAGGAGCCGGTGACTGCGACACAGATGCTGGTGTAGGCTCCCGAAAAAAGCCTGCCAGACAAGGGGCAAGCTCGGGTGGTTGTGGTGGTGGTGGTGGACGTGGTACTACCTCTTTACGGTACTCTGCCATGTGGCAATTTTTCTGTACCTTCCCGGAGGACGAAAACATGGCACAGTGCCGTATCTGCAAGCAGAAAGTAAGGCGTGGGCAGGGCAGCAATGTAGGAACTACCGCTCTACGTAAACACATGGAGCGGCATCACAAGGCCATGTGGGACAATCGACATGCCCCACCATCATCATGTACATCTAATGAAGACCCCTCTTCCGCTGCTGCTGCTGCTGCTCCGAGTCCCTGTCATCTAAGTAGTAGCCAGGCCTTATCCACCATTTCGTTGTCATCATCATCATCACTGTCATCTAGTGCTCCTCCTACGTCCCGTCAGTTATCCATTACGGAATCGTTGTCCAATAAGCAACAATATATACCCAGTCATCCACTTGTCGTGCGGCTTAATTCACAACTAGCTAAGTTGTTGGTGGTGCAGTCGCTGCCGTACCACCTGGTCGACTCCGCCGGCTTCAAGCAATTGATGGCGTGCGCTCAGCCTAGGTGGCGAATACCTAGCCGACATTACTTCTCCAAAACAGCTGTCCCTGCCTTGCACAAGCATGTGGAGGAAAAGATGTGCCAGTCCTTGCAATTATCCGTGTGCAGCAGGGTACATGCCACCGTCGACACGTGGAGCAGCAACTATGGGCAGGGACAGTACATGTCTTTCACGGCCCACTGGGTCAATATTTTGCAGTCCGATGCACCACCGCAGCAATGCCAGGCATTACCACCTCCACGCTTGTATCTTTCTGGTTCAACTCCGGACACCAGGCGCCTACCATCCTCCTCCTCCTACTCCTCCTCCTTGCCTTCCTCCTTGGAGGTCTTCCCGTCCCCGACAGGACACAGCGTATCTTCTACTCCTCCTCCCTCCTCTTTTCATAGGTGCAAGGTGAAGCGCCACAACGCTGTCTTACACCTGCTCAGCCTCGGCGAGAAAAGCCACACACGGCAGGATCTGCTGCTGTGCATCAAGGAGGAAATCGCACGCTGGCTGTCTCCTCTGAAACTCACACTGGGCAATGTTGTCTCTGATAACGGCAAGAACGTTGTGGCTGCACTGCGTCTAGGTCACCTGACACACGCTCCTTGCATGGCACATGTGATCAATCTGGTCATAACACGCTTTTTAAAGTCATATGTTGGTTTGAAGGGTGTACTGACCATGTCCAGGAGGGTTTGCGTTCGCTTTAGACGTTCGTATGCATTTAAGGAGGAGGATGAGGATGAGGAAACAGGACCTGAAGAGGAGCTGGATTTGGAGATGGAATCACAGGAAGGGATAGGGGACGAGGCAGCCGCACAACATGACAGTGATGGTGGTGATGACGAGTCTGACGACGACCTTGATGATGGACAACCATGGCAGTATGGGGCGCAGATGGAACCAACCGGGCCCTCTGAAACGCTGGCCAGGATGGCGAGCTGTATGCTTCGTTACTTGCGCGCTGACTGTCGTATTGTTAGCATGAAGCTAACTGAAGAGATGAGTACTGGATAGCCACACTTTTAGACCCTCGGTATAAAGCCAGAATGGGAGAGTTTTTTGCGCCTTCCGAGAGGGAGGCAAAATTGGCTTATTATCGAGAGAAGCTATGCAGCCAGCTTGTCACGGCTTTCAAACGGCAAACACCTGCTGCAAGCATGTCTGACCGGGGGGCCACTCTCCGCTCCCCACTGTGTCATCGTTCCACTGCCTCTGGCAGAGCTACCTCTGCAATAGGCGGCTGCAGCGGCAGCAGCGGCAGCAGCAGCAGCCAATTCAGTTTGGAAAATATGATGACAACATTTTTACATCCAATACCCCGACCTGACACACATTGTAGTCACCAAAGGGATGTTCACCATCACCAGGTGCAGCACCTAAACAACCAGGCTCACTCGTACCTGGACTGTGCCCTTTCTCCGTCAGAAATGCTGATCCCAGACCCCATGGACTTCTGGGTCAGCAGATTGGATCATTGGCAAGAACTGGCCCAGTTTGCCATGGGTGTACTGTCTTGTCCACCCTCCAGTGTAGCGTCAGAGAGGGCATTCAGCGCGGCAGGGGGCTTCGTCACCCCTAAGCGAACAAGATTGTCCGCCAACAGCTTGGAAAATCTCACGTTTCTGAAAATGAATCAAGCGTGGATCGGTGAGGATTTTAAAACCCCTGTGCCTGATGCCACTGATTAGATCTGACATGGCTGCTGCTGCTGCCGCTGCCGCCTGCTACTGCCGCCTGCTACTACGGGATTCTGTCATGTCCACTCTTTTTTTAATGTGCCGCTGTTGGTGCTGCTACTACTTCTACCACCAATCCACCCCAGTGCCGTCTGCTACAAGCAGGCCTGCCCCACCACAGGGCTTTGTCCTGTGATTGTCCAGTCTCTTTTTTTAATGTGCTGCTACTACTACTACCACCCTTGCTGTCCGTTGGCTACCTCTACTACCACCAATACACCTCCACTGCCGTCTGCTACAAGCAGGCCTGTGGCCTGTCCTACCAGAGGGCTTTGTCCTGTGACTGTCCAGTCTCTTTTTTTAATGTGCTGCTACTACTACTACCACCCTTGCTGTCTGTGTTGGCTACCTCTACCACCAATACACCTCCACTGCCGTCTGCTACAAGCAGGCCTGAGGCCTGCCCCACCAGAGGGCTTTGTCCTGTGACTGTCCAGTCTCTTTTTTTTAATGTGCTGCTACTACTACTACCACCCTTGCTGTCTGTGTTGGCTACCTCTACTACCACCAATACACCTCCACTGCCGTCTCCTACAAGCAGGCCTGAGGCCTGCCCCACCAGAGGGCTTTGTCCTGTGTCTGTCCAGTCTCTTTTTTTAATGTGCTGCTACTGCTACTACTACTACCACCCTTGCTATCCGTTGGCTACCTCTACTACCACCAATACACCTCCACTGCCGTCTGCTACAAGCAGGCCTGAGGCCTGCCCCACCAGAGGGCTTTGTCCTATGACTGTCCAGTCTCTTTTTTTAATGTGCTGCTACTACTACTACCACCCTTGCTGTCTGTGTTGGCTACCTCTACCACCAATACACCTCCACTGCCGTCGGCTACAAGCAGGCCTGAGGCCTGCCCCACCAGAGGGCTTTGTCCTGTGACTGTCCAGTCTCTTTTTTTAATGTGCTGCTACTACTACTACTACCACCCTTGCTGTCTGTGTTGGCTACCTCTACCACCAATACACCTCCACTGCCGTCTGCTACAAGCAGGCCTGAGGCCTGCCCCACCAGAGGGCTTTGTCCTGTGACTGGCCAGTCTCTTTTTTTAATGTGCTGCTACTGCTACTACTACTACTACCACCCTTGCTGTCCGTTGGCTACCTCTACTACCACCAATACACCTTCACTGCCGTCTGCTACAAGCAGGCCTGAGGCCTGCCCCACCACAGGGCTTTGTCCTGTGACTGTCCAGTCTCTTTTTTTAATGTGCTGCTACTACTACTACCACCCTTGCTGTCTGTCTTGGCTTCCTCTACCACCAATACACCTCCACTGCCGTGTGCTACAAGCAGGCCTGAGGCCTGCCCCACCAGAGGGCTTTGTCCTGTGACTGTCCAGTCTCTTTTTTTAATGTGCTGCTACTACTACTACCACCCTTGCTGTCTGTGTTGGCTACCTCTACTACCACCAATACACCTCCACTGCCATCTGCTACAAGCAGGCCTGAGGCCTGCCCCACCAGAGGGCTTTGTCCTGTGACTGTCCAGTCTCTTTTTTTAATGTGCTGCTACTGCTACTACTACTACCACCCTTGCTGTCCGTTGGCTACCTCTACTACCACCAATACACCTCCACTGCCGTCTGCTACAAGCAGGCCTGAGGCCTGCCTCACCACAGGGCTTTGTCCTGTGACTGTCCAGTCTCTTTTTTTAATGTGCTGCTACTACTACTACCACCCTTGCTGTCTGTGTTGGCTACCTCTACTACCACCAATACACCTTCACTGCCGCCCGTCTGCTACAAGCAGGCCTACCCCACCACAGGGCTTTGTCCTGTGACTGTCGTCCAGTCTCTTTTTTTAATGTGCTGCTGCTACTACCAGTCTACCACCCTTGCTGTCTGTGTTGGCTACCTCTACTACCACCAATACACCTCCACTGCCATCTGCTACAAGCAGGCCTGAGGCCTGCCCCACCAGAGGGCTTTGTCCTGTGACTGTTCAGTCTCTTTTTTTAATGTGCTGCTACTGCTACTACTACTACCACCCTTGCTGTCCGTTGGCTACCTCTACTACCACCAATACACCTCCACTGCCGTCTGCTACAAGCAAGCCTGAGGCCTGCCCCACCAGAGGGCTTTGTCCTGGGACTGTCCAGTCTCTTTTTTTAATGTGCTGCTACTGCTACTACTACTACTACCACCCTTGCTGTCCGTTGGCTACCTCTACTACCACCAATACACCTCCACTGCCGTCTGCTACAAGCAGGCCTGAGGCCTGCCCCACCACAGGGCTTTGTCCTGTGACTGTCCAGTCTCTTTTTTTAATGTGCTGCTACTACTACTACCACCCTTGCTGTCTGTGTTGGCTACCTCTACTACCACCAATACACCTCCACTGCCACCCGTCTGCTACAAGCAGGCCTGCCCCACCACAGGGCTTTGTCCTGTGACTGTCGTCCAGTCTCTTTTTTTAATGTGCTGCTGCTACTACCAGTCTACCACCCTTGCTGTCTGTGTTGGCTACCTCTACTACCACCAATACACCTCCACTGCCGCCCGTCTGCTACAAGCAGGCCTGCCCCACCACAGGGCTTTGTCCTGTGACTGTCGTCCAGTGTCTTTTAATGTGCTGCTACTACTCACCCTTGTCAATAAAAAGGGTCAATTTTTGGAGGGCTTGTCAAAAGCCATTGCTTTTTGCTTTAATGCTTTTACATCTATGTATGGAAGAACCCCGGCAGGCATCTGCCAAAAAAAAGGGTCAATTTTTGGAGGGCTTGTGAAAAGCCATTGCTTGTTGCTTTTACATCCATGTATGGAAGAACCCCGGCAGGCATCTGCCAAAAAAAAGGGTCAATTTTTGGAGGGCTTGTGAAAAGCCATTGCTTGTTGCTTTTACATCCATGTATGGAAGAACCCCGGCAGGCATCTGCCAATAAAAAGGGTCAATTTTTGGAGGGCATGTGAAAAGCCATTGCTTGTTGCTTTTACATCCATGTATGGAAGAACCCCGGCAGGCATCTGCCAATAAAAAGGGTCAATTTTTGGAGGGCTTGGCAAAAGCCATTGCTTGTTGCTTTTACATCCATGTATGGAAGAACTCCGGCAGGCATCTTCCAAAAAAAAGTGTCAATTTTTGGAGGGCTTGTGAAAAGCCATTGCTTGTTGCTTTTACATCCATGTATGGAAGAACCCCGGCAGGCATCTGCCAAAAAAAAGTGACAATTTTTGGAGGGCTTGTGAAAAGCCATTGCTTGTTGCTTTTACATCCATGTATGGAAGAACCCCGGCAGGCATCTGCCAAAAAAAAGGGTAAATTTTTGGAGGGCTTGTGAAAAGCCATTGCTTGTTGCTTTTATATCCATGTATGGAAGAACCCCGGCAGGCATCTGCCAATAAAAAGGGTAAATTTTTGGAGGGCTTGTGAAAAGCCATTGCTTGTTGCTTTTACATCCATGTATGGAAGAACCCCGGCAGGCATCTGCCAATAAAAAGGGTCAATTTTTGGAGGGCTTGTGAAAAGCCATTGCTTGTTGCTTTTACATCCATGTATGGAAGAACCCCAGCAGGCATCTGCCAATAAAAAGGGTCAATTTTTGGAGGGCATGTGAAAAGCCATTGCTTGTTGCTTTTACATCCATGTATGGAAGAACCCCGGCAGGCATCTGCCAATAAAAAGGGTAAATTTTTGGAGGGCTTGGCAAAAGCCATTGCTTGTTGCTTTTACATCCATGTATGGAAGAACCCCGGCAGGCATCTTCCTAAAAAAAGTGTCAATTTTTGGAGGGCTTGTGAAAAGCCATTGCTTGTTGCTTTTACATCCATGTATGGAAGAACCCCGGCAGGCATCTGCCAATAAAAAGGGTCAATTTTTGGAGGGCTTGTGATAAGCCATTGCTTGTTGCTTTTACATCCATGTATGGAAGAACCCCGGCAGGCATCTGCCAATAAAAAGGGTACATTTTTGGAGGGCTTGTGAAAAGCCATTGCTTGTTGCTTTTACATCCATGTATGGAAGAACCCAGGCAGGCATCTGCCAAAAAAAAGGGTACATTTTTGGAGGGCTTGTGAAAAGCCATTGCTTGTTGCTTTTACATCCATGTATGGAAGAACCCCGGCAGGCATCTGCCAATAAAAAGGGTAAATTTTTGGAGGGCTTGTGAAAAGCCATTGCTTGTTGCTTTTACATCCATGTATGGATGAACCACGGCAGGCATCTGCCCAAAAAAAAGGGTCAATTTTTGGAGGGCTTGTGAAAAGCCATTGCTTGTTGCTTTTACATCCATGTATGGAAGAACCCCGGCAGGCATCTGCCACCATAAAGGGTACATTTTTTTGAGGGCTTGTCAAAAGCCATTGCTTCTTCTTTTACCACCTTATATGTATGAACCCTGGCAGGCATCTGCTGCCAAAAATGGTTAATTTTTTTACCTTTTTTAACAATGCATTAAGCATACAACATGCACAAGTGCAGTGGTTTCTGTTAGTTATCACCGTGTCCCATCCGTTTTCCTATAGCCATACATGTTGGCGTAACTTTGACACTAACTTTGCCTTAAAGACAGCTCAAAAGTACTTGGATACACTCATGGGTGACCTAAGAGTGTTATACAGGGCTTCTAGGGTTTTTAAACAGTGTTATACACGATTTTTAGGGGCTTTCTTGTATTACAGGTTCGGTCAGAACTAGTTTGGTCCGAATCAAACTTTTTCATGAAATTCGGCGAACCTGCCGAACCGAACTTTTCATAAGTTCGCTCATCTCTACTGCTGGGTCTGCCATAGCTTTGCCTGCACTCCCCAGTTCTTGACTGGAGTTCCAGAGAAGTTCTTCAATGGGGTTCCAGATGCCATAGCCATTGTCTGTCACAAGTCCGTCCTGTAATGCCCCCTCTGCATCGGTCACTCTCCGGTCTACCATCTCAGTATGCCAGTTTTGCGGATGTCTTCTGCATGCGAGAGGCTAACACGTTGCCTCCACATCGGAATTATGACTGTCCCATTGAACTGGTTCCAAATGCTTCTCTTCCCCGTGGACGGGTATATCCTCTCTCCTTGCCAGAGGCTTTATCTATGACAGCCTATATCAAGGAGAATTTTGAGAGGGGTTTTATACGAAAATCTTCCTCCCCAGCCGGCTTCTTCTTCGTTAAGAAGAGAGATGGATCTCTTCGACCCTGCATTGACTACTGTGGTCTCAACCAGATCACGGTCAAGAACAAATACCCGTTGCCACTTATATCCGAGCTGTTTGATCACATACGAGGAGCCAAAATTTTTTTAAAGCTAGACCTGCGGGGGGCTTATAACCTAATCCGGATTCATCAGGGTGACGAATGGAAGACGGCATTTAACACCCGTGATGGGCACTACGAATACCTAGTGATGCCCTTCGGACTGTGTAACGCTCCCACAGTATTTCAGGAATTTGTCAATGACATTTTCCGAGCTCTGCTCTATATGTGTGTTGTAGTTTACCTCGATGATATTTTGATTTTCTCCCTAGATCTGATGACCCATCGGAGGCATGTCCGTCAGGGTTCTTCTGCGACTAAGGCCTTATTCAGATGAACGTGTATTACGTCCGTGCTACACGCGTGGAAGTCACGCGCATCGCACGGACTTATGTAAGTCAATGGGGCCAATCTGACAGGTCGTGATTTTCACACAGCGTAAGTCCGCTGCGTAAAACTCAAGACATGTCATATACTTGCCTGTTTCGTACAGCACGCACCCATTGAAGTCAATGGGTGCGTACAAATCGCGCTCGGCACACGGAAGCACTTCAGGGTAGTACAAAAAATGAATAAACACAGAAAAGCACCTCCTGCTTTTATGTTTGTAAACATAAAAACAGAGTGTCATAATGATGCCGGCTGCGCGAAACTCACGCAGCCACGCACCATATACTGATGCCACACTGAACTTTTGCACGCGCAAAACGCAGCGTTTTTTGTGCGCGCAAAACGGACACGTTCGTGTGAATAAGGCCTAAGGGAGAATCGCTTATATGCCAAGTTGGACAAGTGCGTCTTTGAAAAAAGGTCTTTGCCCTTCCTGGGCTACATCATTTTGGATCAAGGTCTTAAGATGGATCCTGAGAAACTAAAATCTGTCCTGGAATGGCCACGTCCTCAAGGCCTAAGTGCCATACAGCGTTTCCTGGGATTCGCAAATTTCTACCAGCAGTTTATTGCAATCTTCTTATCTCTGACGGCTCCCATCTCTACCCTTACCAAGAAGGGTGTGAACGCCAAGGTATGGACTACAGAGGCAGAGTCCGCATTCATTAGTCTCAAGAAAGCCTTCACTTCAGCTTCGATCCTCGATCATCCTGACGTATCTCGGCAGTTCTTATTGGAGGTGGATGCTTCCTCTGTTGGTGCAGGTGCACTTCTGTTCCAGAGGAGTTCCAAGGGAAAGGCAGTAGTATGTGGTTACTATTTAAGACTTTTTTCTTCTGCTGAGCGCAATACTCTATTGGAGATCGGAAGCTACTGGCCATCAAATTGGCTCTGGAGGAGTGGTAGACATCTTCTAGAGGGCGCAGCTCACCCCATCTTGGTCTACACTGACCACAAGAACCTTACCTACTTCCAGTCCGCTCAACGACTAAATCCCCGTCAAGCCATATGGACGTTGTTCTTCACCCGTTTCCAGTTTGTGCTCCACTACCGTCCTTCTGACAAGAATGTGAGGGCCGATGACACGGTGGGGTCCCTCTAGACTATCATAGACCCGTCCTGCATTGTCACTGCTAATCCTCTGCAGGTTAGAGACATAGCTCCTGGGGGGACTTTTGTTTGGTTGGCAGACAGGTGAAGAATTCTCCGCTGGGGACACAGTTCTAAACTGGCTGGGCACTCTGGTGTATGTAAAACCCGAGACCTGATTACTCATCACTTCTGGTGGCCCATGCTACCTAAAGATGTTCTGGACCTTGTCTGTTCTTGCACGGTGTGTGCTTCTAACAAGGTTGCTCACTCCAAGCCTGCCGGCCTGCTTCAACTTCTGCCTGTACCCAATGCCCCCTAGCAGCACATTGCGATGGACTTTGTCACAGACCTTCCCCCCTCAGCAGAATGCAACACTGTCTGGGTGGTGGTGGACCGGTTCTCTAAGATTTTTATCCCGTTGACCGACCTACCTTCTGCTCCCCGACTGGCGAGTCTCTTCATTCAACACATCTTTCACTTGCATGGCTTGCCTCTTCACATTGTGTCGGACCGGGGGGTTCAGTTTACCTCAAAGTTCTGGAGAGCCCTCTGTAAACTACTGGATGTGAGATTGGACTTTTCCTCAGCCTATCACCCCAAGTCCAATGGGCAAGTTGAGAGGATCAACAAAATCATGGAGAATTATCTCCGCCACTTCATCTCTTTACAGCACGATAACTGGGCACAACTTCTTCCATGGGTCGAGTTCTCGTACAACAACCACACAAGTGAATCCACCAGTTCCACTCCATTTCACATTGTGTACATCCAACATCCCAGAGTCCCTCTTCCAGTGTCAACTACATCTCAGGTACCCACTGCTGACTCTGCATATGGGGACTTTCTGCAAATATTGCAACAGACCCGGTCCTCTATTTTGCTGGCAGTCGATCGCATGAAGCGAAAGGCAGATACAAAGAGAAAAGTGTCTTCAGGGTACCAAAGTCTGGCTATCCTCTCGGAACATTAGTTTGAAGGTGCCTTCATACAAGTTTGCTCCCAGGTTCCTTGATCCTTTTGAAATTCTGCAACAAATAAACCCCGTCTCCTATAAGCTGCGGCTCCCTCCTACCCTCAGAATCCCCAACTCCTTTCATGTGTCCCTCCTGAAACCAGTGGTCCTGAAACGCTACAGCAATATTTCTAGTTCCACTGTTGCTCTCAGAGGTTCTTCTGATGTATTCGAGTTGAGGGATATACTGGACTGCAAAAGGGTAGGAGGAAGGACTTTCTATTTGGTGGACTGGAGAGGGTTTGGTCCTGTTGAGAGGTCCTGGGAGCCGGAAGTGAACCTCGGTGCTCCTGCTGTCATTAAAAAATTCCTCTCTCGCTCTGGCCCCAAGAAGAGGGGGCGTAAGAGGGGGGATACTGTAGCGTCCATGACCACGGGCCTCTGAGATTTCTCACCTCCAGCCATGGATCTATGAGCGGTGGTCCCCATCTCCTTCCTAGGAGACGCCAGCGCTCACTTCCACTCCGGTCTGCTGTGTCCCATAGGGTGCGCGCGCACGCTCATGCCCGTTCTTAAATGGCCAGCGTGCGCACCTGTAAAACAATCATCATCAACCACATGATTTCATGGTCTATAAGAAGGCCCCAGCCCTTCTGATCCTTGCCTGAGCATTGTTAGTTATTCCAAGTCTGTCTTGCAAATGGTCCCTTAGTGTTTCCAGTTCCAGTTATTACCTGTGCCCTGTTGCCTGTTCCTGTAACCCGTGCTGTTCTTGTACCTGTGCCTACTAGTGTCGGAGTCATGTCTACTGCACCTGCTGTCGTTGCCACGTCCAGTGTCTTCTGCCACGTCAAGTGTCTTCTGCCACATCCAGTGTCTTCTGCCACATCGGATACTGCCCGCCACGTCTGGCGCTTCCTGATGAACCGACCTCTATCTGTGCTGAAGCCACAGCCACTGTCTGAACTAGTTCAGGTACCTAAGTGTTACTAACTACTATAGCCTTCGTATAGACTGTGACCTGGTCAGCTGCC
This sequence comes from Rhinoderma darwinii, assembly GCF_050947455.1. Taxonomy (NCBI): domain Eukaryota; kingdom Metazoa; phylum Chordata; class Amphibia; order Anura; family Rhinodermatidae; genus Rhinoderma; species Rhinoderma darwinii. The sequence goes on from NW_027464157.1 coordinate 18,402, forward strand.
TCTCCGTTATGGCGGAGCGGCCTAGTGGGTCCACATACCCTGTGAGCGTGACATAATGCAACAGGTTGATCACTACAGGTCTACAGGCTAGTGTTGTGGTTGTCACACATCACTATGATAACATAGATTTTCTGTTTATAAACTCCAATTTATTTAACCCATTTAGTTGTGGCACCATTTTGGGGTACATATAATTTACTGCACCTGCTGTCGTTGCCACGTCCAGTGTCTACTGCCACGTCCAGTGTCTTCTCCCACATCAGATACTACCCGCCACGTCTGGTGCTACCTGCTGAACTGACCTCTATCCGTGCTGAAGCCACAGCCACTGTCTGGACTAGTTCAGGTACCCAAGTGTTACTAACTACTATAGACTTTCGTATAGACTGTGACCTGGTCAGCTGCCTCTCCGCTATGGCGGAGTGGCCTATCGGGTCCACATACCCTGTGACCGTGACATATTGCAACAGGTTGATCACCACAGCTCTACAGGCTTGTGTTGTGGTTGTCACACATCACTATGATAACAGAAATTTTAAGTTTATAAACTCCAAGTTATTTAACCCATTTAGTTGTGGCACCATTTTGGGGTACATATAATTTATGAACTAACTAACATTTTTTTGGTGGCGTTATGGAAAAAACTGAAATTTCTCAATTTTTTTGGTGTGTTAAATTTACACCGCTTACAGTACAGTATAAGTAACAACAACTTTACTCTCCAGGTTACTATTACAGCGATGCCAAGTTGATATAGTTTTTTTTATGCTGGGTAGGCTGGAAAAAAAGAGAGTCTGCAAAGGCGCTGCTGCACACGGATGGGACCGAAGTGAAAACTTCGGAAAGATGATGATAATGATGATAATAATCCAATGAAGCAATGATGATAATTGAATGAAATTTAATGGTATGACTACGCGTTTCAATGCCGAACCGGCATCTTCATCAGGTCATGAAAAAGAGCACAGACATCACAGTTTAAATAGAGTCATAAAGTTCAAAAAAACCCGCCAATGTGAACAGGGGCAGGGCGATAAGATGACGTCAGAGTTCAAAGGTTAAAAATAACAGATAACAGTGACCACGAAGTAATGAACATAATCAAAATAATAAAAATGTTGAAAAAGAAAAGATAAAGTCCATCAGTTGGGAAACAATATAGGAAAACTGACACAAGTGGTACAAAATTAGGGGATGCAGAACAGGATGAGGTGTTATCCGTGAAATAAACGGAACAATAGGTGCCGGTGTCAATGCAACAATTATAAACAATATAATAAAATATGTATAATGTATAAATAGGCAATATATTGGCACAATAATTAGGAAGGACAGAAAGACAATTAGAAATTAATCATTATACACTAAAAGAATGAAGTCGGCAAATGCCGGTAAAACATCAATAAATAACGGTACAACGAATGTAGACAAAAGGGATGTCATATATATAAATTTATATTTATATATTTATATTTATATTTATATATATATATATATATATATATTTTTTTAAATTTATAAATTTATATATATATATATATATATATATATATATATATATATATTTTTATAATGCGAAAACATAAATGTGGTCATTAATGAGAGGATAGGGGTGCAAATACTGAAATTAAATAATTAATAAGAGAATTATGAACAAATGGATCTGGTATGATGAATGATACGCTATAAAGCCGATGTTACAGCCGGCAGCCGGTAAATGATAATAGGTAGAGAACGAAAAAATAGAGATGAAGAATGATGTGGAGACGAGAAGCTAAATAATGACATGTACAAATGTAAAGGACAGTAAGTGATAATTAACAGTATGTACTAATAATGCTGATGTTGGCAAAGGGCAAATGTCCTGAAAAATTTCCCAAGAAATCAGGACTGTGTCTATAACGGAAAAAACTACTGATAATAATATTTGTCCTAATTACTAATACAGTTTAAATCTTATTTTCGCCATTTATATGTTTTTAGTTTTTGATATGTTATTTTATATGTTTATGGCTATACTGTTTTTTGACCCATATTGTCGGCTTTATACATTTGTGCAATTTTATGTTTTGTACCATTGATGTTCCATCTTTCTTACTTGTATTTTCTCTTGCATTATCAGTAGTTTTTTCCGTTATAGACACAGTCCTGATTTCTTGGGAAATTTTTCAGGACATTTGCCCTTTGCCAACATCAGCATTATTAGTACATACTGTTAATTATCACTTACTGTCCTTTACATTTGTACATGTCATTATTTAGCTTCTCGTCTCCACATCATTCTTCATCTCTATTTTTTCGTTCTCTACCTATTATCATTTACCGGCTGCCGGCTGTAACATCGGCTTTATAGCGTATCATTCATCATACCAGATCCATTTGTTCATAATTCTCTTATTAATTATTTAATTTCAGTATTTGCACCCCTATCCTCTCATTAATGACCACATTTATGTTTTCGCATTATAAATTTATATATATGACATCCCTTTTGTCTACATTCGTTGTACCGTTATTTATTGATGTTTTACCGGCATTTGCCGACTTCATTCTTTTAGTGTATAATGATTAATTTCTAATTGTCTTTCTGTCCTTCCTAATTATTGTGCCAATATATTGCCTATTTATACATTATACATATTTTATTATATTGTTTATAATTGTTGCATTGACACCGGCACCTATTGTTCCGTTTATTTCACGGATAACACCTCATCCTGTTCTGCATCCCCTAATTTTGTACCACTTGTGTCAGTTTTCCTATATTGTTTCCCAACTGATGGACTTTATCTTTTCTTTTTCAACATTTTTATTATTTTGATTATGTTCATTACTTCGTGGTCACTGTTATCTGTTATTTTTAACCTTTGAACTCTGACGTCATCTTATCGCCCTGCCCCTGTTCACATTGGCGGGTTTTTTTGAACTTTATGACTCTATTTAAACTGTGATGTCTGTGCTCTTTTTCATGACCTGATGAAGATGCCGGTTCGGCATTGAAACGCGTAGTCATACCATTAAATTTCATTCAATTATCATCATTGCTTCATTGGATTATTATCATCATTATCATCATCTTTCCGAAGTTTTCACTTCGGTCCCATCCGTGTGCAGCAGCGCCTTTGCAGACTCTCTTTTTTTCCAGCCTACCCAGCATAGCATCTGCGGTCGTTCTTCTGGAATTACCGGCCTCGAGTCCCGGCAGCAGCAGCACCATTCTCTCCATCGCTCTTATTTCATTGCTTCAAGGTAAGCATCATTCCTCTCGATTATCCATTTCCCACTTGGGTAACCTGCACCATGTGGCGCCGTGTTTCGCTTTCTCTCATAGTTTTTTTTATGTTTTACTTCTTTTGCACACTGAAAACACCTTTTTTTTTTTTTTTTTTAAGTATTTGTTTTTGTGTTGCCTTATTTAAGCTGTATGAGGGCTTTTTTTATTTGCGGGATGACTTGTAGTTTTTATTGATACCATTTTGGGGAACATACAACTATTTGATCGCTTTTTATTGCATTTTTGGCTGCCATAAACAATATCGGCACTGATGGGGTGACAGAGGGAGCCCCCTTCCTCTGAAACCACTTATATGCCATGGTCTTTAGACAGCCTGACATCTGCTTTATCAGACACGGAACACCTGTGCTGGGCTTATGTCACAGCACCGGATTTTCACGGCTTTGTGGCATAAGTAACCTTAATTCAAGTTTTGGAAATTGATGAGACAGTAGTGAAATACCTTTTCACTGCGCTGTAGCAAAAGTAGTTTTTAAGGGGTTATCCGGGTTTTTAAAATTGATAGAACTTTGCAATAATTTGCACAGCTACTACACATTTAACCACTCGTGCAAGTATGCATGAGAAGGCAAATCATGTAAACAATAAATAGGCTGCAGTGAAGTGCCGCGGCCCTTTCAACAGCAGATTGGCGGGGGTGCCTAGTGTCGGATACCTACCCATCTAATATTGATGACCTATCATAATTAGAGGTCCTAAAGTTTAAAAACCCGGATAACCCTTTAATGACCTCTGTGAAAAGGTGTATGGGTGGTCACTAAGGGGTTAATTATTATATAATTTGTTGCCCAATGCCTTATGCAAATTGTAGCCGCGAGTATTAGAACAGCATCTAGAAAAATGCTCCTTTAAAACAACAGCCATGCACACGACCATCATTTTCATTCATAATTATGGAATCTGTAATTACTGATGAAATTGCGGGCCCATTCATCTCTAATGGCCACAGACACCTTTTCGCATATTTATGGATGTGTGTCCGGGCCGTAGAAATGATCCGCACTCCCATAGACTACTGTGGGCCCATATTGCTCATACTGTACCTACATATGCCTCTAAATTTATATCGAAGAAGACAAAGGTGTTTTCTGAAGGATTCATATGTTTTATTACATGCTCACAATTTTGGCAACTCATGTGAACATGAGTAGTAAGTGAGTACGTTGTCCAGCATACATACATAGACACACATCTACCTATAGCTACATTTTTTGAAGTTATCCATGCTGCAATGTGGTATAAATCAGATACCAAACATCTAAAATATCAAATACATTTTAATAATATATTATCTTTAATACATGTTCAAATGTCATATATAACTTCTTAAGTGACACATTTATGCCAACACTGCAGCGTGACAATTCTTTGTAATGAATTGCTGTTTTTCTGCATACTCCCTCACCCTTGAACAGTTCCCAGATGATCCAGAAGATCTAGAATTATACATCTCCCTGACTAGTTTTGTCACTGACTGAGTCCTCTTTGGATTGTTTGTTTTTCCTGCTACATTGCTGAGGTTAATCTCAGTTTTGTCTATTTAAGTAAAATATTTACTCTGGTTACTAGGCATTTAATCCCAGTTGTGGATTATTTTAATTACATTTCAAAAGAATTATAGATGAGTGCCATGGGATTACTTATGTTGATTACTTAGTACGTATTCTATAATGCGTATTTATCTGCTAATGTTTGACAAACATAAAAAAAATATGCAAAACTAGTTGATTAATCATATTTAAAATAAAAAAGAGAGAAGGGTGTTTAAGCAGATTTTGTAGATATTCACTTGAGCAGAATTTGTACAAATCTATATATCGTAGTATGCTGTAACACTAGATGCAAACGTACAGATGTTTCACTTTTTCAAACAATAAACTCAAAATAACCTGATAATTAATTTGAAATAAATACATACAATTACTATCGTTTTATTGGCAGAGCTGTAAGCCTATATGGCCTCCTTCACACAAACTTTTTCTTCTATGTTTGAAAACCCGCGTAAAACCGCATGCATTTCAAGCATCATTTACTAATAATGACTAGTAGATATCCTAAAGCTAGAGGTGTAAGGCTGAAAATGCAACAAATTTTTCAATGGCTCACACATTGTTTGATAGATTTGGTGCATGTTAGAATTCTTTCCCTTCTTTACACCACCTATTAGGTAGTATATGTACTTTAGACCAGTATTTTGCATATTTCACAAATTTGAAGCCATACTCCAAGCATGCGTCCCGATGTGGCGAGCATGTTGCCAATCAATGATCTTTCTGGCACACGTATTAATAAATTTGGCCAACAATATATGTGCCAAGAAAATAGGCTTACAAAACATCAGAACCGAGGCGCAAAGATAGTAATAAATCTGCCCCAGTCTGTTTAGTGTTGCAAGTTGATGCTAATGTTGCATATGCTTATGTTGTCCACCACTGTGCTAGGCATAGCTAAATCACTGTATTTTACCATATATCATTATACTTTACTATATAGCTGTCTATAGTCTACACATACACATTGTTAAATATAAACAAACAATATATCAGGATCATTGGATACCTGTAACGGTGCACATGACCTTTATTGCTTAGGCAAACAGATCACTATTTCCACATTTGTGTCATGTTATGAAAGACATATATAATAAGATAAAGTACTGTTCATGTATGTTTATGTGTATACACATTTTCATTACTTGCTGCCAGTCTATACCTGTGATTTTGTAGGCAGGATTGCATGCCTCTTACACTAATATATTTTAGTAATTTGCTATATTAGAATTTTTAGCAGTATTTCTAATGAAAATTACCTTGCTTGGAGAATATGATTAGTAAACATATGGAATAGTTAATAAAATATAAACCTCTGGACTGAATTATGTTAAGATTTTCTAATGAGCATTCTCAAATGTTCCTTTCTGATTTTCTACATGTGACAGATTGGTGGCAAATAAATTTCCAGACACACTGCTGCTGAAATCTTTTGTGTTTTTAAAGTTTTTGAACTAAGAAAGCAGAAAATCCATGGTTAAGCAAACAAGTCTTTGTTGCTGGTCTTATTAGCATGTTAAAGAGGCTCTGTCACCAGATTATAAGTGCCCTATCTCCTATATAATGTGATCGGCGCTGTACTGTAGATAACAGCAGTGGTTTTTATTTAGAAAAACAATAATTTTTTAGCAAGTTATGAGCAATTTTATATTTATGCTAATGACTTTCTTAATAGACAAGTGCTGCGTGTTTTTACTTTTTACCAACTGGGCATTGTGAAGAGAAGTGTATGACGCTGACCAATTAGTGACCAATCAGCATCATACACTTCTCATTGTTCCAGCCCAGTGTGATTGTGCAGTGAGAGAAGCTGGGCTGGAACAATGAGAAGTGTATGATGCTGATTGGTCACTGATTGGTCAGCGTCATACACTCCTCTGTACAACGCCCAGTTGGTAAAAAGTAAAAACACGGCCAGTTGTCTATTAAGAAACGAATTAGCATAAATCTAAAATTGCTCATAACTTGCTCAAAAATGATCGCTTTTCAAAATGAAAACCACTGTTGTTATCTACATTACAGCGCCGATCAGATTATGTAGCAGATAGGGCATTTATAATCTGGTGAAAGAGCCTCTTTAAATTTACGCAGATAAACAATAAAACGTATATCAAATAACATGCTTATTATGGTAAGGTTCACTGTAATCATGTTTTACATTTTTGTTATTTTTTATTGTAATTTGTTGCCCAGTCATAAGAAATTGATGGCCTATCCTCAGGCCATCAACATCTAATTGGTAGGTGTCCAACCGATCAGCTGTTCTGAAGGGCTGCGGCGCTTGTACGAGTGCTGATTCCCCTTCATTCCGTATCTGCTGGTACTTTGAATCACTGACACACCTATAGCGGCGGTTCACAGTATTACATCCTTCTCCCATTCACTTCAATGTCGACTATTCACAGTATGAGCAGATAAGGAATCAAGGGGAAGCAGCGCTCATATGACTGGACAATCCCCTTCAGAATTCTTTGTAAGTTTTGTTTGTTATGGAAATTCAAGTTTGAGTGATTTTCCAAAGGCTGCTGGAGTCTGCCAGGAGAGAGCTTGCATATAAAACCACAACTCAAATCCGTAAGCAGTCTGACCGACAGAGTCTAAGGCTACTCTAAGGTGTTCCCCCAGAGCCGACCACAAGGTGGGATGGTCTTTGCTGCTTAGAACCCAGGTTGTCTAAGCAGAGGTGCAATGCAGGAAAACCTGAGCTGGAAACCAGACAGCCAGAGGGTTAACTAAAAGTCCAAAACTAGAGCAAGGGATAATCAGGCAAAGCAAAGGTCAGAACCAGCCGGGAGCAGATAATTGTAATCAGTAAGCAGAGGGTAAACGAAAGGCAAGCCGAGGTCAGTATTTATTTTTTTTAGTTTTGAAATCATTTATTTCAATAAGATGAATAACAGAAAAAACAATGACATCAATATAAGGTCACAAGGATACATATTTTCCGATCACTGACCCTAATTAGAACACATTAAACCCCCCTCTCCTCCCTTTTTTGGGCGCACAGTAAAAAAAACAAAAAACAAATTGTGGCTTTAATCGAAAAAAAATTATATAACGTCTTGTTTATCAAATAAACTCTTCGTCAGTTTTTCCCACGGTTTCCTCTGAACTGCTTCCCTCTGATAAATATGTAGCCATTCTAATGTAGTAAAAAACTTTAAGAGAATTAAGAACTCATTATAGGCTGGTTTGTGAGTTTTTAACCATACATTCAAAATAGTATTTTTTCGCTGTCAATATTAATAGCATAATAATGCTGTTTATTTCTATTTAGTTTACTCTAAGTCAGCATTGAAGACGAGAGTCCATGGATTCATAACTAAGGACTTATCTACTATGGCAAGCGCCGCATCTGAGTGGTTTTGGAGTGAGGGAGGGAGCTCCCTCTCATCCAACCGACACCCGGCGATAAGATCGCTGAGTGTCTGTGTCTCCGATGGCCGCAGGGGGCCTAATAAAGGCCCCCCAGGTCTGCCTGTAGTGTATGCCTGCTAGGTCATGACAGAGGCATGGCCTAGCATATGCCTCTCTGTTTTAAACGGGCAGGAAGTAATACACTGCAATAGAAAAGTATTGCAGTGTATTATAAAAGCGATCCGACGATCTTATATTAAAGTCCCCTAGTGGGATTAGTAAAAAACTTTAAAAAAAAAAAAGTTTAATAAAGTTAATAAAAAAAAAATTGGAAAAAAAGGAAGAAAACACCTTTTCACCTTACAAACTGCTTTATTATTAAAAAACAAAATAAAGTAAAAAAGTTACACATATTTAGTATCGCTGCGTCCGTAACGACTCCGACTATAAAGCTATTACATTATTTAACCCGCAAGGTGAACTCCGTAAAAAATAAAATAAAAAACAATCCACAAATTGCTGTTTTCTGTTAATCCTGCCTTAAAAAAATATGATCAAAAGTGATCAAAAAGTCGCATTTACTCCAAAATGATACAAATAAAAACTAAAAGTCGTGCCGCAAAAAAAAGCTCTCATACAACTGTATCAGCGGAAAAATAAAAAAGTTATGGCTCTTCAAATATGGAGACAAAGAAACAAATAATTTTGAACAAAAAGGTAAGTAGTAAAACATAAAAAAATCGATACAAATTTGGTATCATTGCAATCGTAACAACCTGCTGAATAAAGGTATTGTGTTATTTATAGCACACGGTAAACAACGTAAATTTAGGATGCAAAAAAGAGTGGCAAAATTTCTGTTTTTTTTCTATTCCCCACTAAAAAAAGTTAATAAAATGTAATCACTAAATTACATGTCCCCCAAAATGGTGCTATTAAAAAATACAACATGTCCCACAAAAAAACAAGACCTTATACAGCTATGTTGACGCAAAAATAACAAAGTTATAGCTCTTGGAATGTGACGATGGAAAAACATAAAAAATGGCTTGGTCATTAAGTTCCAAAATAGGCTGGTCACTAAGGGGTTAATGTCTCAGATTTTACCGTTATATTGGTATTCTTCCAACCCTTGTATAATTTTTCCTGAATCTCAACTGGTGATATTTTAATATCTGGGAGAGTTTCTTTTGCCCATTTTTCAAAAACAATTAGAATGTAACTATTTATAATTTATCCTAGTGATATGTAATACAGTGAAGGAAAGAAGTATTTGATCCCTTGCTGATTTTGTAAGTTTGCCCACTGTCAAATACATGAACAGTCTAGAATTTTTAGGCTAGGTTAATTTTACCAGTGAGAGATAGATTATATATAAAAAAAAAAAACTGAAAATCACATAGTCAAAATGATATATATTTATTTGCATTGTGCACAGAGAAATAAGTATTTGATCCCCTACCAACCATTAAGAGTTCAGCCTCCTCCAGACCAGTTACACGCTCCAAATCAACTTGGTGCCTGCATTAAAGACAGCTGTCTTAAATGGTCACCTGTATAAAAGACTCCTGTCCACAGACTCAATTAATCAGTCTGACTCTAATCTCTACAACATGGGCAAGACCAAAGAGCTTTCTAAGGATGTCAGGGACAAGATCATAGACCTGCACAAGGCTGGAATGGGCTACAAAACCATAAGTAAGACGCTGGGTGAGAAGGAGACAACTGTTGGCGCAATAGTAAGAAAATGGAAGACATACAAAATGACTGTCAATCGACATCGATCTGGGGCACCATGCAAAATCTCACCTCGTGAGGTATCCTTGATCCTGAGGAAGGTGAGAGCTCAGCCGAAAACTACACGGGGGGAACTTGTTAATGATCTCAAGGCAGCTGGGACCACAGTCACCAAGAAAACCATTTGTAACACATTACACCGTAATGGATTGAAATCCTGCAGTGCCCGCAAGGTCCCCCTGCTCAAGAAAGCACATGTACAGGCCCGTCTAAAGTTTGCAAATGAACATCTGGATGATTCTGAGAGTGATTGGGAGAAGGTGCTGTGGTCAGATGAGACTAAAATTTAGCTCTTTGGCATTAACTCAACTCGCCGTGTTTGGAGGAAGAGAAATGCTGCCTATGACCCAAAGAACACCGTCCCCACTATCAAGCATGGAGGTGGAAATATTATGTTTTGGGGGTGTTTCTCTGCTAAGGGCACAGGACTACTTCACCGCATCAATGGGAGAATGGATGGAGCCATGTACCGTCAAATCCTGAGTGACAACCTCCTTCCCTCCACCAGGACATTAAAAATGGCTCGTGGCTGGGTCTTCCAGCACGACAATGACCCGAAACATACAGCCAAGGCAACAAAGTAGTGGCTCAAAAAGAAGCACATTAAGGTCATGGAGTGGCCTAGCCCGTCTCCAGACCTTAATCCCATCGAAAACTTATGGAGGGAGCTGAAGATCCGAGTTGCCAAGCGACAGGCTCGAAATCTTAATGATTTACAGATGATCTGCAAAGAGGAGTGGGCCAAAATTCCATCTATCATGTGTGCAAACCTCATCATCAACTAAAAAAAACCTCTGACTGCTGTGCTTGCCAACAAGGATTTTGCCACCAAGTATTAAGTCTTGTTTGCCAAAGGGATCAAATACTTATTTCTCTGTGCACAATGCAAATAAATATATATCATTTTGACAATGTGATTTTTTGTTATTTTTTTTATATAATCTATCTCTCACTGGTAAAAATAACCTAGTCTAAAAATTCTAGACTGTTCATGTCTTTGACAGTGGGCAAACTTACAAAATCAGCAAGGGATCAAATACTTATTTCCTTCACTGTATATGATAAATACGAGATATTGAGGTTTTACCTCCTACATTTGGTATTATTTCATAAAAATCTAAAAGATTCCAGAGATTAGGATGGTCTCTGCAAAATTGACACATTAAGTGATGTCCAAGGGTAATAATATAAATAGTCTTTATTTGAGATTGAAATTCATCTAGCATTTCACGAAAAGTGTAAGGGCACATTCAGGCGTGGCGGAATTACTGTTGAATTACGCTGCGGACAGTCCGCAGTGGAATTCTGCAGCAGCCGTTTTTAACATTTGTTTCTATACATCTTTAGGAAACTTAGTTCAGATGTTGCGGAAAATAACTGTACGGAAATTAAGCTGCGGTGCAGAATTTTCCCTCCGCAGCATGCTCATTACGTTGCGGAGATGAAGCAGAATATCACTGCGGATTTCAGCTTTTGCAATGCAAAAACTGAAATCTGTTGCAAGTCCGCTGTGATATCCGCAACGTCTGAATTACCTGTCAAATATGCAAATGTTGGTGCAGATGCGTTGCGTAATTGCCCCGAATCTGCACCAACATTTGCAGCGGAAAAGTGACACCACTTATGAACATGGCCTAAATCATTCCATTTTCTCGATGAATCACTTGAATTATAGATTTCAACCCTCATTGTTGCCATTTTAAAATTACTCTTTTGGGTATAATAGTCACTAGTGCAGGATGCTCCCTTATTATGGAAAACCTAGTAATGTGGGGTGAAATTCCAATTATAGAGGAACAGTTGCCCAAAACCTTCCATGTATCACTGAACAACATCGTATTCCTTTGGGCTACTGGTATGTCAGCATTTCATACCAGAACAATTGAGCTCAGAGGAAACAGTAAAAAAAAAAGCCTCCTCAAGCTCGGTATCAACCGAATTTTGAGCTTTTCTAATACACTCAATAGGCGATCTCATGATACATGCCCAATTGTATTTTTTCAGATTTGGAAAGGATATACCCCTCCCTTCTTGGAAGCTTGAAGTCTATCTAGAGACATTTTATGCCTTTTCCCTCTCCACATAAATTGAAGAAAAGACGCTTCTAATTATTTTATTTCTTTGTTTTTTTTATTATGAAAGGTATCATTTGGAATGTATATAAGATTTTCAGAAGTAGCACCATTTTCACCAGTGACATTCTTCCAAACAGAGAGAGTGGCAAGTCCCTCCGTATTCGTTAAGATTTTTCAACATTGGGTAATAGTGTCTGTATATTGTTTTTGTATATAAATTCTTTAGTTCGTCTCATCCTAAGGGGGGATTCACACGAACGTGATTTGCGTCCATGCAGCCTGCTTGGTTTTCACGCGGGTCGCACGGACCTGTGCGAGTCTATGGGGCACTGCAGACTGTTCGTGAGTTTTGCGCAGCGTGAGTCTGCTGCGTAAAACTCACGTCATGTTCTATATTTCGGCGTTTTTCGCGCATCACGCACCCATTGAAGTCAATGGGTGCATGAAAATCACGCGCACCACATGGAAGCACTTCCGTGGGACGCGCGTGATTCGCGCAACAGCAGTAAAATAATGAATGTAAACAGAAAAGTACCACGTGCTTTTCTGTTTGCAAACATCCAAACGGAGTGTCATAATGACGGCGGCTGCGCGAAAAGCACGCAGCCGCGCATCCATATGAACATGACACACGGAGCTGTCACGCTGCTGTCACGCTGCTGCCACGCGCGCAAAACGCAGCGTTTTTTTGCGCGCGCAAAACGCTCACGTTTGTGTGAATCCGCCCTTACTCCTAAATATTTAATTTCTTGTTTGGCAATTTTTAATCCCTATTTCTGAAGTTCCGGATGTTCCGTAATATTTTGTGCTTCATCAAGAAACAATACCTCCGTTTTTTCATAGTTAATTTTAAAGCCTGATAGGGGGCAATATTTATTAAGAATATTCATAACTCTACGAAGGTCTTTATCTACATTATGTAAAAACACCAAAAGGTCATCAGCAAACATTGCCACTTTAATTCCCTGTATATTATCCTTTTGTATGATAGATCTAGCTAAAGGCTCTATACATCAATTAAATAATAAAGGAGAAACCAATCCAGCCAAATTGCGCTCCTTCTCTTCTGTTCCTTGTAGTGTGCCCAAACAGCAGTTTATGACCCCATATGGAGTATTTCCGTACTCCTGAGAAGTTGCTTTATAAATTTTGGGGTTCTTTTTTTACTTTATTTGTTGAGAAAATGAAACATTTTGAGCTAAAGCTACGTCTTATTGAATAAAAAGGATTGTTTTTATTTTCACTGCCCAATTCTAATAAATTCTATGAAACACCTGTGGTGTCAAAATGCTCACTACACCCCTAGATGAATATCTTAAGGCGTGTAGTTTCCTAAATGGAGTCACTTTTTGGGCGTTTTCACTGTTTTGGTCCCTCAGGGGCTTTGCAAATGCGACATGGCCTCCGCAAACCATTCTTGCTAAATTTGAGCTCCAAAAGCCAAATGGCGCTCTTTACCTTCTAAGCCCTGCCGTGTGTCCAAACAGCTGTTTCTAACCACATATCGCGTATTGTTTTACACGGGAGAAATTGCTTTACAAATGTTGTGGTGCTTTTTCTTCTTTAGTCATTGTGGAAATGAGAAAAAAATTAGCTAAGCCTACAATTTTTTTTGAAAGAATGTAGATTTTCACGGCCTAATTCCAATAATTTCTGAAAAAAACCTGCGGGGTCAAAATGCTCACTATATCCTTTGATAATTTCCTCAAGGTGTGTAGTTTCCAAAATGCGGCCACTTGTGTGGGGTGTCCACTGTTTTGGTCCCTCAGGGGCTTTGCAAATGCGACATGGCCTCTGCAAACCATTGCTGCTAAATTTGAGCTCCAAAAGCCAAATGGCGCTCTTTCCCTCCTGAGCCGTGCCGTGTGTCCAAACAGCCGTTTATTACCACATATGGGGCACTGTATTACTCGGGAGAAATCGCTTTACAAATATTGTGGTGCTTTTTCTCCTTTTAGTCCTTCTGGAAATTAGAAAAAATTAGCTAAACCTGCATTTTGTTTGAAATAATATAGATTTTCATTTTCACGGCATACTTCCAATAATTTCTGCAATAAACCTCTAGGGTCAATATGCTCACTATACCCATAGATAATTTCCTTAAATGTGTATTTTCCCAAATGGGGTAACTTTGGAGGGCTTTCCACTGTTTTGGCAATGCAAGAGCTCTTCAAACCTGACATGGTGACTAAAATACATTCTAATAAAAAGGTGGCCCAAAATCATCTAGGTGCTCCTTTGGTTCTGAGGCCCGTGCTTCAGTCCAGTAGCACACTAGGGCCACATGTTGGATATTTCCTCAAACTGAAGAACCTGGGCAAAAAATATTGAATTGTGTTTCTTTGGTAAAACTTTGTGTTACAAAACACATGGATTAAAAATGAAATTCTGCATCAAAAACATATGCAATTTGTAAATTTCACCTATATTTTGGTTTAATTCCTCTGAAACATCTAAAGGGTTAAGAAACTTTCTTTGAGGGGTGAAGATTTTAAAATGGGGTGACTTATTTGGAGTTTCTAATATATAAGGCCCTAAAAGCCACTTTACAACTGAACTGGTCCCTGAAAAAATAGCCTTTTTAAATTTTCTTGAAAAAGTGGGAAATTGCTGCTAAAGTTCTAAGCCTTTTAACGTCCTAGAAAAATAAAAGGATGTTCAAAAAATTATGCCAATCTAAAGTAGACATATGGGGAATGTTAATTAGCAACAATTTTGTGTGGTATAATTGCCTAACTTACAAGCAGATACATTTAAATTTAGAAGAATGCAAATTTTTGCAATTTTTCACTACATTTTGGTGTTTTTCACAATTAAATAGTAAATGTACTGAGCAAATTTTAACAGTAACATAAAGTCCAATGTGTCACGAGAAAACAATCTCAGAATCGCTTGGATAGGTAAAAGCATTCCGAAGTTATTACCACATAAAGCGAAACATGTCAGATTTGAAAAATGAGGCTCTGTCAGGAAGGTCAAAAGTGGCCAAAGCGGGAAGGAGTTAAGGGCCTGACATTTTTATTGTCAGGCCTTTATGTACTTAGAACAACTTTTATAGTGTATGCGGATGTTGTTATCACCAGATGAGCATTTATTATACCAATTGATAAGGGTTTGGTCCCCAGCAAGGGAGAGTAAACATGAACTAAAATACTTTAGCATGAAGTACTTCATTATTGAAACGTGGCAGGCACAGCCTGAGCCCATACAATGCGCTTGTCATGCAGTGTCACAATTCGAAGCAGCCATGCAGACAAGCACCTTGCTGGTGGAAGAGGACAGTTGAGAATGACCAAACCAAGTCCTGCTGACATCAGCAATTATCAAAGTAAAGTAAAGGCCAAAGACCTGTGTGTCAGCAGCATTCAAGTGTTTCACAGTGGAAGATAAGGGACTAGGAGGTGGGTAATAATAAATCCCCCACTGGACACCACTGCACAGTCTGACTCCACAACTATGTGGGTTACCCTAAGGGTGATAGTCAGTGAAAAGCAGGGGTTAATTAGGTTTGGGAAAGATGCTGCCCACGACCTGTTATATCTTCAGGGGTAAATGTCCCATTATGACATTGCGACACAACTATGACCAATACATGTGCCGTGGTAGGAGAATTTTGGTTTATTACTAACATTAGCGGGTGTCACGATCTAGGGGTATGTGGACCCACTAGGCCGCTCTGCCGCAGCGGAGAGGCAGCTGACCAACTCACAGTCTATTGCACAGTCTATGGTAGGAGTGAAGCACAGGTGTACCTGGTATAGTGCTGACAGCGGCAAGGGCTCTGGCACAGATGGGGCTGGAGGTGGCGGATGGTATCCGGGATGACAGACGACAGCAGACGTGGAGTATTCCAGAAGGTGAGCCAAGGCACGGCTCAGGTACGATACCGGCTTGGAAGCAAGGCACAGCACGGGATGCAGGAAATAGGAGGCAGGACACTGGAACACTGGGAGCAGGAAAACACTAAGGGACCATTTGCAAGACAGACATGTGAAAACAACAACGCTCAGGCAGGGAGTGGAAGGGCGGAGCCCTTCTTATAGCAAAGGATGGATAGGGGTTAATTATGGAACTTGTAACATGTGCGCGCGCTGGCTCTTTAAGGCCGGGGGCCGAACGAACACGTGCACCTTCACAGGAAGAGCAGTGCCGGCCGACTGAGTTCTGGCATCTCCTAGGAGGCAGGAAGTGAACGGACTGTGGTGGTGGGCATCGCCAGGTAAGGAACGGCGGTGGTCCATGACCACGGCCATGACAGTACCCCCCCTTTCGCCCCCTCTTCTTAGGTCCAGAGCGTAAGAGGAACTTCCTTATGAGGGTAGGAGCATTGAGATTCTCTTCTGGCTCCCAGGACCTCTCCTCAGGACCAAACCCTCTCCAGTCCACTAGATAGAAGGTTCTTCCTCCTATTCTCTTATAGTCCAGAATCTCTTTTACCTCGAACACATCAGAGGACCAGCTTGGGACAACTGCAGACCTAGGAGCTTTACTGAAGCGGTTCAGAACCACAGGCTTAATGAGGGACACGTGGAATGAGTTGGGAATCTTGAGAGTGGGAGGCAACCGAATTTTATAAGATACCAGGATAATCCGTTGCAGAACGGACCAAGGAACTTGGGAGCGAATTTGCGGGAGGGCATCTTGAGACGAATGTTTCTCGAGGATAGCCAGACCTTGACTCCAGGAGAGAACTGAGGAGGAACTTTTCTCCTTTTATCGGCATGCTTTTACATGCGGTCCACTGCTTGGAGTATCGGAGACTTAGTCTCCTGCCAGATGTGAATAAATGCCCCAAAAGAAGAATTGGCTGCTGGTAGCAGAGTCTTGGCTGGCACAGGGAGAGAAACTCGAGGATGCTTGCTGTACACAATGTAGAAGGTAGACGAGGCAGTAGACTTACTTGTGTGATTATTGTACGAGAATTCCTCCCAAGGCAGAAGTTGTAGCCAATTGTCGTGTTGGGCAGAAACGAAATGGCGAAAATAGTTCTCCAAAATTTGATTCTTCCTCTCCACTTGACCATTGGACAGTGGGTGATAGGCAGAAGAGACGTCCAGTTTTACATCTAACAGGTTGCACAGAGATCTACAGAACTTGGATGTAAACTGCACTCCCCGGTCCGAGACAATACGCAGAAGAAGGCCCAGCAGCTGGAAGATGTGTAGAATAAACAACTTTGCCAGGCGAGGGGCAGACAGAAGGCCAGTCAGTGGAAGAAAATATGCCATCTTTGATAAACGATCCACTACTACCCAGATTGTAGTACATCCAGCAGAAGAAGGAAGGTCAGTGATAAAGTCCATTGCAATATCCTGCCAAGGGGCATCAGGAACAGGCAGGTGTAGTAGCAGGACAGCAGGTTTGGAGCGGGTAGATTTGTTCGAGGCACAGTTCGTACATGAAGAGACATAGTCCGCAACATCACCAGGCAGAGTGGGCCACCAATAGTGATGAGCTATCAAATCCTGTGTCTAACGGACACCAGAGTGCCCAGTTAGTTTAGAGTTGTGGCCCCAGCAGAGAATTCTCTTCCTTTTAGCAAGACGGAAAAAAGTCTTTCCAGGCGGAATGCCTCTAAATTTACTGGGGTTTAGCTGCAATAATCCTAGAAGGATCTATGATGTATTGAGGGGTCTCCTCAGAGTCATTGGTTTTGAAGGAGAGACAGGGAATCTGCATTCACACTCTTGTCTGCAGGACGGAAGTGAAGCCATAAACTGAAATCATTCAAAGAACAACAACCATCTGGCCTGGCGTGGATTTAACCGCTGGGCCGACTGTAGATATGTGAGGTTTTTGTGGTCTGTATAGATAATAGGATGGATAGCACCCTCCAGCAAGTGTCTCCACTCCTCTAAGGCCAACTTGACGGCCAGCAATTCCCGATCCCCGATGGAATAGTTGGATTCTGCTGGGAAGAATAATTTTGAGAAGAAGCCACAAACCACCATCTTGCTCTTGGAATTCTTTTGATACAGTAGTGCTCCCGCATCTACGGAAGAGGTGTCCACCTCCAGAAGAAATTGCCGAGAAGCATCAGGGTGAAGGAGAACAGATGCTGAGGTGAAAACGCAGATTCTGCCTCCGAAGGCCAGACCTTGGCGTTCACCCCCTTTTTGGTGAGGGCCGAGATAGGAGCAGTCAAAAATGAGAAGTTCGGGATGAACTGCAGATAGAAGTTTGCAAATCCCAGAAATCGTTGTATGGATCGAAGAACCTGAGGTCGTGGCCATACTAAGATGGATCTCACATTCTCAGGATCCATATTGAGACCACGTCAGACATGATATAGCCAAGGAAGGGCAAAGAGTTCCTCTCGAAAACACATTTCTCAAGTTTAGCATATAGACGGTTTTCCCTTAACCGCAAGAGAACTTAGCAAACGTTCTTCTGATGTGTCAACAAATCAGGTGAGTAAATCAGGATGTCGCCCAGATAGACCACCACACAGACATGCAGTAGGTCTCGGAAAATGTCATTCACAAATTCCTAGAACACAGTTGGGGCATTATATAGTCCAAAAGGCATCACAAGGTATTTATAATGGGTGTTAAATGCGGTTTTCCACTCGTCACCCTTGCGGTTACGGATCAAGTTATAAGCGTTGCGTAGATCCAGCTTTGTGAACATCTTGGCCATACGAATTCTATCAAAAAGTTCGAAGATGAGTGGTAGGGGGTACTTCTTCTTGATGGTAATTTGGTTCATGCCCTCAGGTTGATGCATGTATTGGCGAAGGGATCCGTCATTTTTCTTGACGAAGAAGAATCTGGCTCCTGCCAGAGAGGATAACTTCCAAATGAACCCTCTCTCGAGGTTCTCCTTAACGTAGGCAGACATGGCTAGGGTCTCTGGCAGGGAGAGAGGGTAAACTCGACCTCGAGGTGGCGAGGCGTCAGGAAGTAAGTCAACGGGGCAATCATAGATATGATGGGGAGAAGCATCTCTGCCTCCTTCTTACTGAAGACATCTGCAAAACTGGCATATTGCGACGGTAGATCGGAGAGAGTGACTGAGGCAGTGGAGGCAAAACAGGACGAACCTATGGCAGGCAGCAGGCAAGGTATTTGGGGCCCCATTGGAGGACCTCTCCGGAACTCCAGAAGCTCAGCATGTAGGCGGAGGCAAGGCAGGTCCAACAGGACAGGATTGACGGCTATAGACAGGATGAGGAAGGTGATCTGTTCCGAGTGAAGAACCCCGATTTGTAAGCTCAACGGTTTAGTCATAGACACAATAGCATCGGGAAATGGTAGTCCATTTACAGAGGCAACAGCCAGGGGTTTCTCTAAAAGAACTGTGGGTAGATGTAGACGATTCACTAAATCCTGCTGGATGAAATTTGCAGCTGCTCCGGAATCAAGATAGGCAGAGGAGGAATGTGATGTCTCTCCAGAGATGATGGTCACAGGAATAGATAATTTGGAAGAGGTTTTTACATTTGGAGTCCTCCCCCCTAGGGTTGCCTCTCCAACCAACCCTAGGTGCTGGAGTTTCCCGGCTTCTGTGGACATTGGCACACAAAATTAACCTTAAGGCCACAATATAGACAGAAACCAGAAGAGCATCTGCGCTGTTTCTCCTGCTCAGACAACTTGACTGTGTCTACCTGCATCAGTTCTTCAGGTAGCGCAATAGGGGAAGGCAATAGTGGTCTCTGGAATAAGGGTGCTAGTCTGTGAAACCCTCTCTTCTGCCGAATCTCCTGAGTGCATTCCTGGATCCACATGTCGACCCGGGTGGCCAACAGGATGAGGGCCTCCAAGGTAAAAGGAAGGTCGCGGGCTGCTAGTGTTAAGGATCTGCCAGGCACAGCTTCTGTATCCACGCCCATAGGTAATCAGTCTGCACCTGCTTCTATGTCTGTGAGACTGACTCCATCTTCCACCACTCAGGATGGCAGGCTTAGGAGTGGGAGAGCCTATCACAGCCTGGCCAGATGGAGCTCCCACCCTCTGTTTTTTTATACCTGCCTTTCCTGTTCCTCCTTGCTTGTGATTCTTCTCTGTTGGTTTCCTGGCCCTGCTGCAGCTTCTTGAACTACTTGTCCCTGCTTCGTATTGACCCTGGCTTACTGAATACTCTTCTGCTCTGCGTTTGGTACCTCGTACACTCCTGGTTTGACTCGGCTTGTTCACTACTCTCCTGCTCTGCATTTGGCACCTCGTACTCTCCTGGTTTGACTCGGCTCGTTTACTACTCTTGTTGCTCACGGTGCTTCCATGGGCAACTGCCCCGTTTCCCTTTGTTCTGTGTTTCCTTGTCTGGTTGTCTGTCGTGCACTTACTGAGTGTAGGGACCGTCGCCCAGTTGTACCCCGTCGCCTAAGGCGGGTCGTTGCAAGTAGGCAGGGACTGAGTGGTGGGTAGATTAGGGCTCATTTGTCTATTTCCCTATCCCTGTCATTACAGGTAGCTTGTCCTTGATGTGAGAGAACAGTCCCTGCCAAAAGGTCGCCACCAATGCCTCATTGTTCCATGCCAACTATGCTGCCCGTATATGAAAGGAGATGGCATACTCTCCTACTCCTTGTTTGAGGGTTAGCAGAGTGGCTGCGACAGAAGATGTTCGACCTGGCTCCTCGAACACGGCACGGAAAGACTGCAGGAACAAGGCTAGGTCCGAGAATTCAGGTCCCTGTTGTTCCAAGATGGGGTTCGCCCATGCGAGGTTCTTACCAGCAAGGATGGAGATAATAAATGCTACTTTGGCCTGCTCAGAGGGAAGAGATGAGCTCATTGTCTAAAATGAATGGTGCATTGAATGATGAACCCTCTACAATCTCTAGGGTTACCGTCATAGCCAGGAGGAAGAGGCAGTGAAACTGTGGATCCGGAACAAACAGGAGGAGTAGCGGGCAGTGGAACGGCAGCAGTATCTGGAGAAGGATTAGGGAGTTGATCCAGTCATGATGGAGTTTACAGCCTCAAGGAGTTGATCCTGATGTGCCCGTAGGTCATGCGTATCTGTCTGTATCCTCTTAACTGCAGTCTTAGGCTGGCCAGCGGGTTCCATGGCCTGAGCGTTTGTCTCGATCTAGGGATATGTGGACCCACTAGGCCGCTCTGCTGCAGCGGAGAGGCAGCTGACAACTCACAGTCTATGCACATAGTCTAAGGTAGGAGTGTAACACAAGGGTAACTGGGAAAGTGCGGACGGAGGCAAGGGCTATGGCACAGATGGGGCTGGAGGTGGCGGGTTGCGCCAGACGTGGCGGATGGTATCAGGGATGACAGGCGACAGCAGATGTGAAGTATTCCAGCAGGCGAGGCAAGGCACGGCTCAGGTACAATACAGGCTCGGAAGCAAGGGACAGCACGGGATACAGGAAATGGGAGGCAGGACACGGGAACACTGGGAGCAGGAAAACACTAAGGGACAATTTGCAAGACAGACATGGGAAAACGACAACAATGCTCAGAGGCAGGGAGTGGAACGGCGGAGCCCTTTAAGGGCGCATGTACCTTAATAGGAAGAGCAGGGCGAGTGCTGGGAGAGTGGCTGAGTAGCGTCCATGGCCGCGGGCCGTCGGGTTTACTCACGTTCCAACACCCCCAGCCATGGATCAGTGAGCGCTAGCTTGCATCTCCTTCCTAGGAGAAGCAAGCGCTCACTTCCGCTCCGGTCCGGTGTTTCCCGTAGGTTGCGCGCGCACGCTCGTGCCCGGTCTTAAAGGGACAGCGCGCACATGTGAACAATCATCATCATCAACTACACATGATTTCCTTGCCTGAGCGTTGTTAGTGCATCCCAAGTCTGACTTACAAATGGTCCCTTAGTGTTTTCCCGTTCCAGTTGTTACCCGTTCCCTGTTACCTGTTACCTGTATCCCATGCTGTGTTCTTGTTCCTGTGCCTACTAGTGTTGGAGTAGTGTCTACTGCACCTGCTATCATTTGCCACATCCTGTGTCATCTGTCATGTCCAGTGCGATCTTCCACGTCCAGTGTGATCCGCTACGTCTGGTGCAACGTGCTGCACCTGCTGTCAACTGCCACGTCCAGTGCCATCTTCCTCGTCCAGTGTGATCCGCCACGTCTGGCACATCGTGCTGCACCTGCTGTCATCTGCCACGTCTGGCGTAACCTGCTGCACCCACCTCTATCTGTACCAAAGCCTCGGCCACTGTCTGGACTATTCAGGTACCCTAGTGCGTAACTTTGTATTGCTGGGATGCTCTGTGGTTTGGCCAGCTGCCTCCCCGCTACGGCGGTGCGGCCTAGTGAGTTCACAAACCCACAGACCGTGACAGGCTGCAGCAGAAGATGTTTGACCCGGCTCCGTGAACACAGCGCGGAAAGAGTGCAGGAACAAGGCTAGGTCCGAGAATTCAGGTCGCCAGGTAAGGAACAGCGGTGGTCCGTGACCACAGCCGTGACAGTGGGTTTAGCAGTAAAGAATGTTCATAATATAGAGAAAGTGGCTGACAGATTTGAAAATGTTACAGATTATGTGTTTCATGTTTTGAATGCTGCCCAAAGGGGCATGTGAATGTGCCAAGTAGTTGATCCTGTTGCCTTTATATAGACATTTTTGGCATTATGCAGGTCAAGTAAGACAAAGATAAAGTCATGCAAACCGTTAAAAAATAGTACACATATTTGGTATCACCCCGTTTGTAACGAGCCAATCTATAAAACTATAATGTTAGTTTTACCGCACGGTGAGCGCCGCAAAAAAACCAAACTAAAAACAATGCCAGAATCACTATTTTTTGGTCACCACCCCTCCCAAAATATAGAATAAAAAGTGATCATAAAGTTGCATGTACCCGAAAATAGTACCAATAAAAACTACAACCTGTCCCGCAAAAAACAAGCCCTTACACCGCTTTTTTGACTGAAAAATACAAAAGTTACGGCTCTCAGCATATGGTGACACAGAAAATAAATTATTTTATAGAGAAGTGATTTTATTGTGCAAGCGCAGCAAAACATAAAAAAAACTATATACATATGGTATCGCCATAATCGTACCAAACCGCAGAATAAAGTAAAATGGTCATTTATAGCGCATTATGGATGCCGTAAGAAATAAAGAATTTAAAACGCCAAAATCACTATTTTTGGTCACCAAAGCTCTAAATAAAATGTAATAAAAAGTGATCAAAAAGTTGCATGTATCAAAAAATAGTACGAATAAAAACTACAGCTCGTCCTGCCAAAAATAAGCCCTCACACCGCTCAATTCATGGAAAAATAAAAAAGTAATAGCGTTTGGAAGGCGGGGAGTGAAAAACTAAAATGGAAAAAAATATTTATTACCTCATGTGGGGTATTGTCATACTCGGGAGAGATTGCGTTACAAATTTAGGGCGACTTTTTCTCCTTTATCCCCTGTGAAAATGAAAAAACATCAACATTTTAGTGGACAAAAATGTTTATATTCATTTTCACGGCCTAATTCTACTAAATTCTGCAAATAACCTGTTTGGTATAAATGTTTACTATACCCCTAGAAAAATTTGTTGAGGGGTGTAGTTTCCCAAATGGGGTCACTTTTGTGGTGCCTCCACGGTTTTTGTCCCTCCAGGGCGTTGCAATCGCGACATGCCACTAAAAACCAATCCAGCAAAATCTGCACTGCAAAATCAAAATGGCGCTCCCTCCCTTCTGAGCGCTGCCGTGGGTCCAAACAGCATTTTATTACCAGATATGGGGTATTTCCGTAATCAGGAGAAGATGCTTTACAAATGTTGGGGTGCATTTTCTTCTTTATTCCTTGTAAATATTAAAAATTTATATTTTCAGAAAAAAAGTACATTTTCATTTTCACAGGCTAACTCCAATAAATATAGAAAAATACCTGTGGGATCAAAGTGCTAACTATACCCCTGGATAAATTCCTTGAGGGGTCTAGTTTCCAAAATGGGGTCACTTTTGGGGAGTTTCCACTGTTTTGGCACCACAAGACCTCTTCAAACCCGACAAGGTGCCTAAAATATAATCAAAAAATAAGCAGGCCCCAAAGTCCTGTCCTTTGCTTCTGAGGCCGGTGTTTCGGTCCATTAGGGCACTAGGGTCACATGTGGGATATTCCTAAAAACTGCAGGACCTTGGCAATAAATATTGAATATCTCTGGTAAAACCTTCTGTGTTACACAATTTTTTTTTTTATTACAAATGTATTTCGGCAAAAAAAAGAGATATTTGTAAATTTCCCCTCTACTTTGCTTTTATGTTCAAAAAACGATGCAAATATAAAGTACACATATGGGAAATGGTAACTAGTGACTATTTTGTGTGGTATTACTATCTGTTTTACAAGCAGATACATTTAAATTTAGAAAAATGCACATTTTTGCAATTTTTCTCTACATTTTGGTGTTTTTCATGAATAAATATTGAATTTATCTACCAAATTTTTCCACTATCATAAAGTACAATATGTCACGAGAAAACAATCTCAGAATCGCTTGGATAGGTAAAAGCATTCCGGAGTTATTACCACATAAAGTGATACACGTCAGATTTGAAAAAATCAGCTGTGACACAAGGCCAAAACAGGCTGCGTCCTAAAGGGGTTAAATCAAAACCAAAATAACATCATATTGTAAACATTGTAAACGATTGGCTGGAATCAAGCTGCTCCTACTTCGATAGATATTATTGTAATGGTTTGATGAACAGACACCAACAAAGGATTTTGAGCGTACAAAGCATGGTCTCTTGTGTCATCTTTTCTCATATATATATATATATATATATATATATATATATATACATATATATACATATACATATATATACATATATATATATATATATATATATATATATATATTGATTATCACTGGTGGACGGGTATCAGTTGACATACCCAATACAGATTTCAGTCTAATATATTTTGGCCCGTGATTGCGTCAACACCTTAGTTCCATGAGCACAAGTGGTAAAGCGTCAGGCCACTTCATACCAGTCTCTTTACAGCATTTAGCCAGCTTTTCTATAATGCTTCGATTATACCTTTCAAACTTACCACTAGCTTTCGGGTGGTAAGGTGTATGTAATTGTTGTTTTATCCCTAGCATCATGCAGATTGTTTGAAATACATTACCAGTAAAATATGGCCCCTGATCACTGGAAAGAACCTGTGGAAAACCATATCTACAAACAAACTCTGTGCACATTTTAGCAGCAGGTTGTGATCAGGGGCTGGCTGGCAAATTTTAGCCTTGGGGGCAAGCACAGAGCACTGGTCCATGGGTAGCGGCCCATCCTAAATCTGCTTACCCCCGCCTGCCGTATAAAGGCATCAGGTAACTGGGCTTTAAATCAAGCCGTCTTTAAAAGAGTGATGTTTCCATGTTGGGATTGCACACGCATGTGCAGTCCCAGAAACAGTGCTAGAATAATCCAGAGACCCCTGTATGAACGTGGCGGTCATTCATGTGCACTCCTACTTCATTCATTTTCTAAAGGACTACCAGAAATAGCCGGGCTCAGTTACCTCTGGCATTCCCATATAGAATAAATGGCGCGGCAGCGCGCATGCATGACATGTAGCCAGGTTCTTACAGGGGACTCGGGACCCAAGTTCTTTTGATCGGTCGAACCACCAGCGATCAAACAGTTATCACCTATCCTGTGGACAAGTGATAAGCTGTTGTAGTGGAATAACCCCTTTAAAGTCTGTAGAAAAATATAAAAGCATTACTTACACTATGTTTTTGTTTGTGAGGTTTTTTTGTGCCATTTTGTGGCAGCATAGTTTGGGTGAGGTGGTTTTTTAACGTTTTTTTCTCCTAGGCTTCTCTATAGGATGAAAAAAAAAAACAGAAAAAAGCATGTGCAAAATGTCACTTAATGAAAAATGTCACAAAAAAGACCACTATAAATGACATAAAAACTAATATTTTAACATACGCTGGCATTTTAAAATGCATTAATTTCATGTGAGGAAAGCGTTAGGGTTAGGCTTTATTCACACGTATTGTTTAATTTGCATTTAAAATCAGCATATGAACAACTGCATGTGATTTTACCGCAATTTTGCAATGCGGTAATATATGTTTCATCTATGAAACTTG
The DNA here is from genome assembly GCF_050947455.1 of Rhinoderma darwinii. NCBI lineage: Eukaryota > Metazoa > Chordata > Amphibia > Anura > Rhinodermatidae > Rhinoderma > Rhinoderma darwinii. Next base: position 44,504 of record NW_027464157.1, read on the forward strand.
TCAGGCCAATGACTACATCACAAAACCATGGCAAGTAATGATAGAACCGCATGCATTTTTATGTGCTTTTTAATTGCACCTCAACCACTATGTGTGGGTATAAGCTAAGGCCTGTTTCTCACGGTTGTGTTCGTTCTGGGAGATATGGGGCATATGTCGGCCATATTTCCCAGACCAAATACAGTTCAGGGAGCCGGGCCCCTAGTATCATAGTTATCTGTGATGCTGTGAGTCACTGACTCCACGCGGGAAAACTGTCCCGTACTGAAAACATGAAACAGTACGGGACAGTATTCCCGCAGGGAGGCAGGGACTACTAGCAGCATGGATAATTATGATGCTAGGAGCCCGGCTCCCTGAACTGTGGTCGGTCCGGGAAATACTGCCGACATTCTGTCTATATCTCACAGACCGAACAGATAAAGCAGGCCTTAGGGAACAAAATAGTCGAGCCTCCCCTGCAGACACACACTAACTAAACTTCTCACATATAAAATTTTACAGAAAAGCCCCCTTACATTAACCCTTTCGGAACAAAGCCATTTTTGCTTTTTCATTTTTGTTTTCCACTCCCTGCATTCCAAGAGCCATAACTTTTTTATTTTTCCATCAATAGAGTGGTGTGAGGGCTTATTTTTTGTGGGAGGAGTAATAGTTTCTATTGGTACCATTTAAAATACCATATAATGTACTGGGAAACTGAAAAAAAAAATTATCTTGAAATTGTAAAAAACTGTGATTCCTCCATTGCTTTTTGGGTTTCGGTTTTATGGTTTTCACAGCTTCACCGTGCGATAAGAACGACAACTTAACTTTATTCTGAGGCTCAATCCGATTACGTTGATACCAAATTTTATATAGTTTTTTTTATATTTATTTTAAAGAAAGAAAATATACTTTTACAAAGAAAAAACTATTCGTTAAAAAAATAGTTTTGTTTCACCACATCCTGACAACTCTTTAATTTTTTTTGTCGATTCAGCGGTGTGAGCGATTTTTTTTTGCAGGGCAAACTGTCGTTTTTATTGGTACCATTTATTCGTACATACAACTTTTTGATCAATTTTATTACATTTTTTGGAGAGCTAAGGTGACCAAATAATAGCAATTTTGGAGTTTTAATTTTTTTTTTATTTACGGCATTCACCGTGCAAGTTAAATAACTGTATAACAAGGTGTGAGTTAAATAATGCTATATTGTAATAGTTCTGACTTTTACGGACACAGCGATACCAATTTTGATTATTTTATTTTTTGTACATTACTTTAGAGGAAAAATGGAAAAAGTTTTTTTTTTTTTATTTAAATATTTTTTTCACTACTAAAAACTTTATTAAACGTAAACACATTTTATAGTCCCCATAGGGGACTTGAACCAGTGATTGCTAGAGGCTTAACCAGCTTCTTTTAAAGGCTATGTAAACCTTTGAAAGTGATTTTTTTTAATAAACAGGTCAGTCAGTGAGATTGGTACTACTTTAAAATTAGTTTTTATTAAAAAAAATATATCCCGTATACAGAGCAGCTGTATCATTTGATGAATCCTGTATCCGTCAGGTCCGCGAGACTGACGGGTTCAGTGAACTTGGATCCTGCGTGTCTCTGACAGTTCATAACTTAGATGTGATCGGTTACAGGATGAGCCTTCGTGTCAGAGACACGCAGGAACCGCTGACACTGAACCCGTCAGTACCACTGACCTGACAAACTCAGGTCTTAGCGAAAGATACAGCTGCTCTATATACAGAATACAAAGCAGCTGTATTTCAAAAAGTAAAGATCATTTTTAATAAAAACGAATTTAAAAGTTGCACCAATCACACTGACTGACCTGTTTATTAAAAAAACAAATTTTTAAAGGTTTACATAGCCTTTAAGCCCTGCCAGAGGCACAGCTTAACAGAGGCAGAGTGAAGGCAGACCTGATGCCTTCATTAGGCCCCTTGGCTGCCATGAAAACCATCGGCACCAGGCATTCGCTTTGCGGGGAAGCCGATGAGCTGTCTGAGGGGCCGGTCCCCCTCCTTTTAAAGCCTCAGGTGCTGTTGTCGTGATTGACCGCAGAATTTAAGGGGTTAAGCGGCCAGGAAAAGCCAAAAACTGTTAAAAAGTATCCCCTCCCCCCACCCACACATTACACTTAGTCAAATCCCCCTTCCCCACAAAAACTTTTATAAAGCATCCCCTTTGCCCACACATTACAGCTCCCCCTACTTACACAGCTATTCGATCCTCAGCTCCGTGGAGGACTCTCCATCCTATCAGTGACCTCATACAGGTTGCAGGCAGGAGAAGAGCTGTGTGTTTCTGCTCCTCCCCAGCCCTCTCTTCCTTCATCTTCCCTGCTTGCTAAGTACTAGATGGGGCTGTGTACTGCAGCAAATGGCCGGCCCCATATTTCATCACAAAGACTGTTTAGGGACAAGAGCGGGACCTGTTCAATGCAAGAGTGTGTGATCTCCTGCATAATAGGACATCACCGCCCAGAGTTCACACACTCTGCCGGGAGAGCAGTATACTGCTTGCAACAGCTGCCGCTGCCCCAGGTTTTTTTTATAGATTTTTCAGAGGCAGGTTGCCGTGGCCCTAGACGTCTACTGAGGTACCGGCCCTGGGGGCACATGCCCCCCGGCCCAGCCTGCCCCTGTTTGTGATGCTGTTGGATAGGATTCAACCCATCCTGAGAACTGATCTACACATACCAACACATATTGTAACCTTCCCACCTTTGGTAGCTGTATTTAAAGAGGATCTGTCACCACATTATAAGTGCCCTATCTCCTACATAATCTGATCTGCGCTGAAATGTAGATAACAACAGTGGTTTTTATTTTGAAAAACTATCATTTTTGAGCAAGTTATGAGCAATTTTAGATTTATGCTAATTAGTTTCTTAATAGGCAACAGGGCGTTTTTTAACTTTTAACCAAGTGGGCGTTGTAAAGAAAAGTGTATGATGCTGACCAATCAGCGTCATACACTTCTCTCTATCCTTGTCCATTTGTACTCAGCACAGCGTGATCTAGCGAGATCACGCTGTGTTGTCACATACACCCACATTAACTTTACTGAAGTGTCTTGAGAGTGAATAGACATTGCCTCCAGCCAGGATGCGATGTCTATTCACACTCCCGACACTTCGGTAAGGTCTTTTTGGGACTTACTCACACAGCACAGCGTGATCTCGCGAGATCACGCTGTGCTGAGTACAAATGGACATGAATGGAGAGAAGTGTATGACTCTGATTTGTCAGCGTCATACACTTCTCTTTACAACGTCCACTTTGTCAAAAGTTAAAAAACGCCCAGTTGTCTATTAAGAAACTAATTAGCATAAATCTAAAATTGCTCATAACTTGCTTAAAAATTATCGTTTTTCAAAATAAAAACCACTGTTGTTATCTACATTACAGCACCGATCAGATTATGTAGGAAATACACTTATAATGTGGTGGCAAAGCCTCTTTAATTAATTTGGAGAATGTGAAAAGGACGAGTTGTCGATGGAAGATTTAAAGGACAGGTTTTCACTGTACCTCCTGAATTCTGTTGAAGGCAGAGGAGGAAAGACGCACACTTCTTTACCGCAATGGCAGTGAAACCCAGGTCACACCAGTAAGTGAGAACCAAATTTCGTATTGCAGTCCTACCTCCATGGATTAAACCATGCGATGCCTCAGCAATGATTTTGGTGCTACTGGACTACCTTCACTTTCACGCCAGAGACCATCGGAGCTCTGGGTGCATCCCTTGTCCTTCCATCTGGCCTTTTCCTGTTGAGTACAGCTGTGTTGCATAGTTATAAGTTTTCTGAAAGTCTGGTAAATTTGTCACAACACAAATTTTTACTGTCATCAGTTGGTGTGTCAAATTTTTACTGGCTGCTTGCTTTGCAGCTATATCTACCCGGTGATTTACCTTAGTCACTGGGTCATGACCTGTAGTGTGAGCTTGGCTCTTGCAAGAGCATACCTTGAGTCTGTGTATATGTAACAGTCTTTGTGTCTGCTAGATGATAAGCTTTTGTCAGAGCTCTCCGTTCAGCTCGTGGAGTCAATGTCTTTATATGTTCAAGACAGTTATGATCCGTTTCAGAATCAAAAAAGTAGCCCCTTTCATCATCCTCCCCTTCCTCTCTCTGAGTCAAATTCCTCCCTCTGAGACAAACTTGTCTCATAAGGAAGTAAACTAGCAGGGTTCAAATGTGTACACCGATGTAGGCTGATCTGGCTGGGCTGTAACAATGTTATCTCCAACCACTGCCTACAATATCCCATCATTCCAATAAATGTTCTCATCTGTTTTTTATTTTGTGGGATTATAAATTGTTGTATGGTAGCAACTCTATCTGGGAGTAGATTTCTGTATCCCTGTTTTAGACCATGCCCAATGTACGTCACCCTCGTCTGTGTCCATTCTCTGGCTAAAATGTAAAAGAGTTCCAGTCCTGAAGACACCGCTCCTTAGAAGGTGAGCAGAGCAAAAAGTCATCTACATTTTGAATCAATATAGAAACTCCAGGTACATGGAAAAACAACAAGACTATTGCTGTGATCTTGACTTAAAATGGTGGGAGAATTTAGAAAAGGTAGACGTGTCCATATGTACTGCTGTCCATTGAAAGTGAATGCAAAAAGATATTGTGAGTCATGGTGTATGGGGATGGAGAAAAATGCAGAACACAAATGACTGAAAAATGAGTACTGTCTGAGGGGATCTGCATCAATATAGTTGTTGGATTAGGGACTACTGGATGCAGGGGAACCACTTAGTTCTTAGATCCTGCACCATTCTCCATATTTGACTATTGCCATGCTTCCTAATGGGGGTAAATAGGGCTAATATGAGGACTATAGGTTTTCTTAAGGATGCCTTGTTTCAACTGAGTCAAATGTAGGGCCAATTCCTATCTCTGCCTCTTCCTATTTCAGAGGATAATGTGGCTTTCTGGGCAGAACACAGTGCTGTTTCAGTGAAATTTGCACTGGTTGAACTTGGCTCATTGTACCTACTTCAGTGGAATTAGAGTTCCATAACTGGGTCAGTATATTTAGTATTATGGCCTCTACTGCAAGATCTGTAATGAGAGTCACTGTGGGGTAAGATATAACAGATTAACAGTATCCTACTTGCTTTCTAATGGTACCTGGAGATCTACGCCGTCTGGGGTACAGTAAATGGTATATCTCAACTTACACAGCGTGTCCCGTCCCAGTAGGCTTATCGGGGCATCTGCTAACAACAAAATGTTCAGTAGTTATGGGACCTACAGAACCAGTGGTGGGGTTATAAATAGGAAGATATTTGGGATCTCCTGTGACTCCCACTGTTTTCACTTTCTGATCAGAAAAGGAAAGAATTTCATTATTGATTAGAGATACAGAGGCTCCTGTATCAACAAGGAAAGGTACATTACATCCTGCATTATTACAATTCAGTATAGGTTCCTGCGGAAGAGAAAGACTTTGTGAAAACATAAAATCCTCTTCCTGCATTTTGGTTAGTCACTTATCAGCTGATCAGTCATCACAGACATAATTTCTTTCTTTCTTGGACTTTTTACAGTATCTGGCTATGTGAACTTGCCCACTGCAATTGTAACACCTGATGTATTTCTTTCTCTGAACTTGGTCACTACTGTTTCCTTCGTTAACTTTCTGTAACTCACTTCTTGGATATATTCCCACTATTCTAGGATTTGCCATTCTGCTTTTCATGTTTAGCAGATCTCCATCATCATAATCCATCATATTCATCATCATGTTAGGTGACCTACATTACATTGGTGGAGTATATGTTGTTATAGTTGCTATAGGAGCATCTCCTCTAATATCGGAGTTAGCTAAATCCAACCATTCATAATATATGTTCATTTTTACATCATTCTTACAATACGGAACAATAGTTTTCAACAATTTAGTATCTAGAGTACCCTCCAAAGGTAAAGCTGGTAAAGCACAGTTCTCCACCCGTTCCATATTTTGTGTACATTCTTACCATGCACCTTGATAGGACTTCCTTCTGGATATGCCACACACCGTGTTCCCTGCGTTGGGGTTTTGCCATAACGGTTCCCCATATTTCAGTCTTATATACAGAAGTCCCCCACTACAGGGACACAATATGGACCTCGTCAGACCACCTTTAATAGGCAGGCAATATCACCGGACTAAACCTTACTACTACACGTCACATTTTGCTTCTATAGCATAGCAGTCAGAGATTAGTAACTCAAGCACAGACACAGAATTATCCAATAGAAAAGCACTCTTAGGGTAAGTTCACACTTTTTTATAAGTTTTTTGATGCGGAAACCGCGTTGGAAAACTCGCCAAAAAACGTCTGAAAATGCCTCCCATTTATTTCAATGGGAGTCGGAGGTGTTTTCCCGTGAGCAGAACATGACATCAATGGGAGCCAGATAAAGCGTATTTCGCTGTTTTTTTGGCCTCAATGGCCGCGGCGAAAAACACACCGAAAAACGCCACGAAAATCGGAGTGAAGGCAGAGCCAAATTTGCCTCAAAATTGCAAACTAAATTTTGAGGCAGATTTTCTGCCTGCAAAAAACTCTGTTTGAATCTACCCTTATAGATACAAAGGATCAAACTATCACTCTTTACTAACTCCTGCTACTGAGTTTAACACAGAGCATTAAAGCTAGACAGCAGACCCTTTATGGGATTGTGAGACTTTTACCGTCCCTCATAGCATGCAGACTGTTCAAGAGTAACCCTTCACTTGCCTCATACATTCACACACCTTTCAAAGCGCCTTCTGTTACCCATTCACTGTATTGTTAGTGAGAGAACAGTCCATACATCAACATGACAAGAGAATACAACACATAAATATAGTGGAAATGCTTATAACCCCAACAGAAAAGATATAGAACTAAACATACATATACTTCTATCTTTCTTTGCTCAATTGTTAACTCGCTAACTCACTCCTGACCACGTGCGCAATAATAGTCACTTTTTTGATCCAAGATGTTTCAAGGGTGCGTGAGTAGGCTTCCACGCTAACGTATGAAAATGGGAACTCAGCACTCCAAGGTATTATGCAATAAGTGATAATCTATTTCACATATAGAGAAAAGTAGTTATCCAAAACTGGTTTAACGTTTTGGTCTATACATTCGACCTCCTTCAGAAACTACAGAATTAATAATATACACAGAAATCAAAAACAGTAAGATCAAATCCACAAATATATACATTCAATATTAATCTCCCCTAGGCTTAGGTGGAGACAAATAGATGTTCACATACTGGTATACAGTAGTTAATCTATAGCAAGATCTATTTTATGATGTATGGATCATTTAGAAAAATTCATAGTACAAAATGTGTTTATGGGAGAAGAAGACATGGAAAAGGTAACTGTGACATGACATTGGCACATTGAAATGGTTACTAGTAATAAAGCAATGAGACTTAAAGAGGCTCTGTCACCAGATTTTGCAACCCCTATCTCCTATTGCAGCAGATCGGCGCTGCAATAGAGATAAGAGTAACGTTTTTTTTTGTTTTTTTTAAACGAGCATTTTTGGCCAAGTTATGACCATTTTTATATTTATGTAAATGAGGCTTTCTAAAGTACAACTGGGCGTGTTTAAAGTAAAAGTCCAACTGGGCGTGTATTGTGTTCGTTACATCTGGGCGTTTTTACTTCTTTTACTAGCTGGGCGTTGTGTATAGAAGTATCATCCACTTCTCTTCACAACGCCCAGCTTCTGGCAGTGCAGACACACAGCGTGTTCTCAAGAGATCACGCTGTGACGTCACTCACTTCCTGCCCCAGGTCCTGCATCGTGTCGGACCAGCGAGGACACATCGGCACCAGAGGCTACAGTTGATTCTGCAGCAGCATCAGCGTTTGCAGGTAAGTAGCTACATCGACTTACCTGCAAACGCTGATGCTGCTGCAGAATCAACTGTAGCCTCTGGTGCCGATGTGTCCTCGCTGGTCCGACACGATGCAGGACCTGGGGCAGGAAGTGAGTGACGTCACAGCGTGATCTCTCGAGAACACGCTGTGTCTGTGCACTGCCAGAAGCTGGGCGTTGTGAAGAGAAGTGGATGATACTTCTATTCACAACGCCCAGCTAGTAAAATAAGTAAAAACGCCCAGATGTAACAAACACAATACACGCCCAGTTGTACTTTTACTTTAAACACGCCCAGTTGTACTTTAGAAAGCCTCATTTACATAAATATAAAAATGGTCATAACTTGGCCAAAAATGCTCGTTTTTAAAAAACAAAAAACGTTACTCTTATCTCCATTGCAGCGCCGATCTGCTGCAATAGGAGATAGGGGTTGCAAAATCTGGTGACAGAGCCTCTTTAAGAAAAAAACGGAACTGTATATCCTACAATATGGTGTTAGTAATTACTGAAATGAATGGAATGATAGAACTAAATAAAAAACCAAAAGAGTAGATATCTCTAAATTAGTCCACATAGTGTACTCCAACTGGCATAGTATGAACAATGTGCCAATATTAAAGTCAAGGAGTATATGAGAGAGAGTTTTCCAAAGTTATATATAACTAAAACCAGCATCCCCTGTAGCAAGTCAAGATTTACTAGTGCTGGCAGTCTGTTACTATATGTGGTGATAGAGCAATATAGTCAGTATTGTCTGAGCCGGCCCCAAAGTGGGGTAATAACCAGTCATATTTAGGTCCTGGATGCTGCTTACCGGATTGTGGATATGTATATGTGGCGTTGTTAGGTAATGGTGCTGTCCAGGTATGCACCCGTGTGCTATATATGGATCATGTCATATGACCGTTAACAGGTGTCTAGACGTCGATTGCGTCAGTCCAGGTATGACCCGTCATACGTTTGGGGCAGGATGAGATTGCAGCATATCCTCTGATAGGATAAAGGTTCTGTCCATCAGAGTGTGTGCCCTCTGATAGGATAAAGGTTATGTCCATCAAAGTTGTAGGATAGAACAACCCAATGTAGGTTTCTTAACCCCTCCATTGCCGGAGATAAAAATGGTGATGGGAGCAATAGCCTATAAGTCCAAAGTGGAAGCATAGCTAGGTATGTTAGGATATGGAAATTACATTTTAAACTTATACTAAACGTAGAATATACAGTTCATGTTGTATTAATACTTATACCACTAGTAGAATGGTAAGTATATAAGACTCGGAAGTAATTTTTTTTTCTCTTTTTTTTTATAGAATTAACATAGACCTGACTTGCGTAAGAAAATAGAAAAAAAATTACCTCCGAGTCTTATATACTGACCATTCTACTAGTGGAATGAGTATTGATACAACATGAACTGTATATTCTACATCTAGTATGTTTCTTTTTTTACATGGAATAAGTATTAATACAACATGAACTGTATATTATATGTCTAGTATAAGTTTAAAATTGAATTACCATATCCTAACATGCCTAGCTATGCTTCCACTTTGGACTTATAGGCTATTGCTCCCATCACCATTATTTTCTCCAGGCAATAGAGGGATTAACAAACCTACATTGGGTCGTTCTATCCACAACTTTGATGGACATAATCTTTATCCTATCAGAGGACACGCTGCAGTCACATCCTGCCCAAACTCTGATGAGCATAATCTTTATCCTATCAGAGGGCACAGACTCTGATGGACAGAACCTTTATCCTATCAGCGGATATGCTGCAATCTCATCCTGCCACAAATGTATGACGGGTCACACCTGGACTGACGCAATCGACATCTAGACACCTGCTAGCGGTCACATGACATGATCTATATATAGCACACGGGTGCATACCTGGACAGCGCCATTACCTAACAGCGACCGGGGTCACAAGCGCCACATACCCATATCCAAGGACGTAATCCCGTAAGCAGCATTTACATCCATGTGCGCTCTGTACCAATGTCATATCACAGTTACTCTCTCCATGTCTTCCTCTCCCATAAACACATTTTGTACTATGAATTTTTCAAAATTCTCCATACATTGTAAAATAGATATAGCTATACATAAACTACTGTATACCAGTATGTGAACTTCTATTCATCTCCACCTACGCCTAATGTATATATGTATATATTTGTGGATTTGATCTTACTATTTTTGATTTCTGTGTATATTATTAATTTTGTAGTGTCTAAAGAAGGTCAAATGTATAGACGGAAACATTAAACCAATTTTGGATTACTACTCTTCTCTATATGTGAAAAAAAATATCACTTATTGCATAATACCTTGGAGTGCTGAGTTCCCATTTTTATGCGCAATAATAGTCACAACGTGGACGTGCCAGATTCGCGGATTGGTGTGATTACCCGCCACTTCACACACACACAGTTTACAATAGAGTATCTCTAACTTAGACGACTTTCTGGTGGATACGTCTGTAAAACACGGAGGGACTATATCATATTGTTCTATTCATTCAAACAGCAAACATACATTTAGCATAACAATATCACACTTATTTTACAATCTATAATATAAGCTAAAATCTTCCAATGGAGATTGAACATCAAATCATTAAATAAAATGGTACCTTCAGACGACTCAAAGAACAGTGTATACTGGCTAACAGAGTGGAGTCACAAGCAATAAGTGCTCACCTGCTTGGGTCCAAGAATGAATCCACTGTCTCAGTCAGCACCACTCCTGGCTCCCGTCAGGATGTCTTGAAGAACCGGGCAGAAACACCAAATGTTACGGCAGTGTAAAAACCTCTCAATCTCCATTAGGATCTCACATGCTGCTTCTTATGTTAAAGGAGGTTTATTGTGTGTACACAGAGCTCTGAATTCCTATTCAGAACTGACATCATTATTAATTACAGCAGTTTATATAGCCAATATGATGTATGTCTCATATGTGATCCAGGAGACCAAGAGAATTAGCATACAATAGTATATGTTTGCATTACACAACGTGGTATCATATATAATGGGGTCTTGATTTATCATATACAATGGTTGCATGTTTACATAATGTGATAAAGAGAAGGTTATGTGAACTGATGTGTCTGTTAACTGACAGTGAAACTGCTATTAACCTAAAAGTTACCATTCTCCATATTGCACCAGTCACTTCATAGGACCCACACTGTAAACTTACACTAATTAAGTGAGCCCTAATTAATAGTTACATCGTTGTTATATAATTGTTCCCCACTCCTAATATGGCAATCAGAATATATCCTTGGATCAACGTCCCATCTCCAGAATCTAGTACTCAAAACTTGTAATATTCTATTTTTCAAGGAAGGCTTTAAGGCCCTTCTTGAACTTGTTCAAAGAATCAACCATCACAACATCCTGTGGCAGAGAATTCCATAGTCTCACTTCACTCACAGTAAAGAATCCCGTCTGTGATGGTGGTGAATTTTTTTTAGAGGATGCCCCCTAGTCATTGTTAAAGGCCTCGGTGTAAAAAGATCATTAGAAAGATCTCTGTACTGTCCAATTTTATATTTGTATACTGTAAGTACATCACCCCTGAGCCATATTTTTTTCTAAACTGAATAGCCCCAAGTTTGATAACCTCTTGGTACTGCAATCCGCCCATTCCATTAATTACCTTGGTCACTCTTCTTAGCACCTGTTCTACTTCAGCCATGTCTTTCTTATAGAGAGGTGCCAAAAATTGTACACAATATTCCATATGTGGTCTGACTAGCGATTTGCATAGAGGCAAAACTATGTTGTTGTCATGAGCATCTATGCCTTTAATGATGCATCCCATGACTTTATTTGCCTTGACAGCAGCTGCTTGGCACTGATTGCTAAAGTTAAATTAACTGGTCACCAATATCCCCAAGTCTTTTTCAGTAGTAGTTTTACCCATTGTTTTACCATGTAATGCATAATTGTAAAGTTAGTTTCCTCAGCCCAAGTGCATAACCTTACATTTATACACATTAAACTTAATTTGCCATTACTCTGCCCAAAACTCCAGTGTTCCAAAATACCTCTTTAGTTGTATATTATCCTCCTTTCCATTGATTACTTTACAGAGCTTAGCATCATCTGCAAATACTGCAATTATACTCTATTACTGACCTTGTAGAGGGTATACACATATATTAAAAAGAAGAGTGTTCAATACTGACCCCTGTGGAGCCTCACTGGTGACTGTGACCCACTCTAAGGATGTACCATTAATAACCACACACTGTTTTCTATCACGGAGCCAGTTGTTAACCTAATTACACATATTTCCCCCCCAGTCCCAGCATTTTAATTTTATATAACAACATTTTATGTGGCACCGTATCAAACGCCTTTGAAAAGTCTAGATACACCACATCCACAGACTTACCCAGGTCCAGTCTAGAACTTACGCATGTCCTCATAGAAGCTAATCAGATTAGTTTGACAGGACTGATCCCTCATAAATCCATGCTAATGCTGCGTTAACCATTTTGTTTCATTGAGATTTTCCAGATTTTCGAGGATAGCATCTCTTCGAAAACCCGCACATATTTTACCCACAATGGAGTTAGACTTACAGGCCTATAGTTTCCACCTTTTTGAATATTGACACCACATTTGCTATGCGCCAGTCCTTTGGAACAGACCCAGTCATGAAAGAATCCTTAAATATTAGAAATAAGGGTCTGTCTATCAGAGTACTTAATTCCTGCAGAACGTGGGTGGAGTATACCAAATGGACCCGTCGATTAGTCTATTTTAATGTCTTTAAGACGGCGCTCCACTTCTTGCTGGTTCAAGCAGGTGACATTTATACCTTGGAGAATTAACTTTTCCCTAATCATGTCATCTGACATTGGATTTTCCTGTGTAAATACAGTAGAGAAAAATGCGTTCAATACATTAGAGTTTTCCTAATCCTCCTCCACCATTATACCGAGATTAATTTTGAGAGGGCTGACACTTTCAGTTTTCGGTTTCTTATGTATGTATTTAAAAAATATTTTTGGGTTCTTTAAGCTTTCTTTGGCAATGATTCTCTCTGTTCAATCCTTGCTGCCTTTATTTGTCTTTTAGACAACTTTATTTTTTTAGTTAATGTCTCGTCACTACCATCCTATTCTAGTGTTTTGAACGTTTTTTTTTTTTTTTAAAATCATTTATAGGCCCTGTTCACACTTTGTTTTTGAGTTTTTGACGCGGAAACCACTTCGGAAGCGCCAAAAAACGACCTAAATTGACACCATTGATTTCAATGTGAGGCAGAGGTTTTTTCACCGTTGTCTTTTCTTGCCGTGGTTTACACCTTTGGCCCCCCTATTGGAATCAATGGAAGGCAGAAAAGAAAACAGCGGCGCGAAAAACGTGGAAGAAAGCACAGACAGCTTAAAATGCGAAGGAATTTTATGGGAGATTTTTTTCTGCCTGCAAAAAACTGTGTAAACAGGGGCGTACTGTTTTATTTATCTACATTGGTGTCGCCCTATTTCTATCTTGTTTATTCCCATAAGGTATATATTTTTTCACAGGAAACATTTAAGAGGCTTCTAAAAATGTCCCATTTAGTTTGTGTATTTTTTTGCTTTTGAGGACATTGTCCCAGTTTAGGTCATTAAGGTCATCACTTAGCCCATGAAAATTGGCCTTTCTGAAGTCTAGTGTTTTTGTAGCTCCTCTACTAAACATCTTATAAAAAGAAACATGAGAACGTGTTATGTTGTGGTCACTATTGCCTAGATGTACCCCAGCCTGTAGTGATATTCAGTCTGGCATATTGGTTAAAATTAGGTCTAAAAGTGCCCCCCCTCCCTCTTGTTGGCTTCTGCACCAGTTGTGAAAGGTAATTGTATTTAAAGGAACAGTGTCATGGCAAATAATTTTTTTATATGTTAAAGATGTTAGTGCTGTAATAAAAACGTTTATATTCATTTGTGTGTTTGTGTTTTACTGTTTCTTATTTTTACACTTTTTCTTCCCTATGGGGGCTGCCATTTTTTGTTCCATTTCTGTGTGTGTCGATTAACGACACACACAGACATGGAGTACGGCAGCCACAGTCCCATAGGGACTGTGAACGGCTCCCGTCCCATTCACGTCCGTGTACGGCGTCTGTGTGGGAACTGCGCATGCGCCGCTCCCACACAGTCCTATTCGAAATTGGCGCCGTCCGGCGCCATTTTCCTGTGTACCGGAAGTCGCGGCCGGACTGTAATATTACTACTTCCGGTCGCGGCTTCCGGACTTGTGCACATGGAACAGCGACAGCAAAGGGAGCGGACGGGCCGGAGGGAGCCGCGGCGGCAGGAGCAGGTAAGAGATTTCAATGTATGTTAGTGTTTGTGTGTGTTTACTACTGTATGTAAACCTACTACACTGTGGGTTACCTCAAAAAATGGCGACACACAGTGTAGGAGGTTAAACCTTTCAAACCCCTCGTTTATCCCGGCACTAGCCAGGATAAAGGAGGGGGGATGCTGAGAGCTCACTAGAGCGAGGGCTTTTAACCCAATGTTGCAATGCTGCAATTTTGGGAACTAGCTCCATCTAGTGACCAAAAATGGGTAGTATTATAAATTTGAAAAAATTTATAATATTTCCTGACTCGCGAAAAAAATAAAAAAAATTGGTACAATGTTTAATCACCTACACACTAAATGTTTAATTTTTTAAAAAAAAACATGTTTTTAGGGCAACACCATGCCTTTAATTATTGTCAAATATCTGTTTCCTTTGTTTGACCTGCAGCTTTGACCTGCAGGTAGTTAAAGTCCCCCATAATAATTACTTCATTATGATTTGTTGCCTCCTCTTTTTGCCTTAGTTGATTTTTGACTTCTTGCCTAATATTTGGAGACTCATAACAATCCCATATCAGTATTTTTTTATTCTTTCTCCCTCCCCTTATTTCCACCCATAGGGACTCCACATGATAATTTCCTTCATAGACATCATGACGCAGGATGGGCTGTAGGCAGGATTTTACATATGTATTAGCAACCCCATTTCAATTCTTATTGGTACGGTCATCTCTAAACAGACTGTTTCCCTGCAAATTAACAGCCTAGTCATAGCTTTCATCCAGTCATGCCCCACTTTGTCATAATTCTCCTGCAGCATTATTGATTATAATTCCTTAATCTTGTTATTGCGGCTTCTGCCATTAGTATAATTGCACTTGGTTATGTTTATCCATACCACTTTTCTTCTGTTTCCCTTTTAACTGTTCTAACCCATTCCTCTATTCCACCACATGTTAATTTGCTCACTAGCTACACTGTCCTCCCCTCCTATACAGTTTTTGCACTCCCCTGGTTCCCTAGTTTAAATACCCCTCCAACCTTCTAGCCATCTACATCCCCAACACAGCTGCACCCGCCCTATTTAGATGCAGTCCATCCCTACCGTAGAGTTTGTAGCCAACAGAGAAGTTTGCCCAGTTCTCCAAAAACCCAAACCCCTCCTTCCTACACCAATTCTTTAGCCACTTGTTCACCTACCTAATCTCCCGCTGTCTCTCTGCTGTGGCACGTGTGGTACATGTAATATTTCTGAAAATCATGTTTTAGGACCTTTCACCTACCTCTAACTTTGTAATTTGTGTCAATGTGCACCATGACCGCTGGGTCTTCACCAGCCCCTCCAAAAAAAATCTTTCAATCCAATGCGCTATATGTCAAACCCGAGCACACAGAAGACAATAACATACGAACATAGAGCCTGTTCATTTCCCTAGTCCCCATGTCCACATGTCCACAGAAGATTTGTTGCAGAAATTTTTGAGACTTTAAAATTAATTCAATGCAACTGATTGTAGGTCCTTACAGGAAATAACAAAACTGGTGCCAACAATTTCAAATAACTGAATATAAAATAGCTCTCAATTACAATATTGGAATTATAAATACTTTACATTTAAGTTTGGTTTAATTTTATTTAACTTTAACAGACAATAAAAAAAGAATATATAATAGTATACATATGTTTATTACATTAAGAAATAATACAAATTATCTGTGAAATCTTCACATTTATGGAGAAATATGGCACTATTTAACAGACAATGTTTATTAACAATATTTATTTGGTAGATATTCCTACTGCAACATTGCGCTCTGGGAAAGCTTAAATTCATAATGGATTCCCGTGATAAGTTTAGCTTTTGAAATTCACTTAGACCTTTAAAGAGGCTCTGTCACCACATTATAAGTGGCCTATATTGTACATGATGTGATCGGCTCTGTAATGTAGATTACAGCAGTGTTTTTTATTTAGAAAAACTATCATTTTTGACTGAGTTATGACCTATATTAGCTTTATGCTAATGAGTTTCTCAATGGACAACTGGGCGTGTTTTACTATAGGACCAAGTGGGCGTTGTACAGAGGAGTGTATGACACTGACCAATCAGTGATCAATCAGCGTCATACACTTCTCTCCATTCAGTTACACTGCAAATCGTGATATAGCTATATCGCTATGTGCAGTCACATAAACACACTATAACGCTACTCATGTGTCATGACAATGAATATACATTACCTCCGGCCAGGACGTGATGTGTATTCATTCTCCTGACCACTTCTGTAGCGTATCTGTGAGTTACAGCACAGCACAGCGAGATCTCGCTGTGAATGACAGTTTACAGCATAATCTTGCGAGACTACGCCTGCTATTCTGTAACTCACAGAGACGCTACAGAAGTGGTCAGGAGAATGAATACACACCACGTCCTGGCTGGAGGTAATGTATATTCATTGTCATGACACATGAGTAGCGTTATAGTGTGTTTATGTGACTGCGCATAGCGATATAGCTAAATCACGATTTGCAGTGTAAATGAATGGGGAGAAGTGTATGACGCTGACCAATCATTACAGCGCCGATCACGTTATGTACAAGATAGGCCACTTATAATGTGGTGACATAGCCTCTTTAATTACTTCAATTGTCCTTCAATGCTATCAGCCATAATCAGTTATCAAACGGATAATAATGTACTGGACTGTGTACTGATAGTTACAGTGAAGAATATTTTGAAGCCTTCAGGTACCTTCATCGGCAAAGAAGCAGGGAGATCTTCCATATAACACCTAGACATATGCCCAAAACAATTAAAGACAGATATCATTGTACATAAGGAACCCCATAGGAAAATTTCTTAAAGGTTATATTCACATTTTTTTTTTTATTGCACCAATGCATCTACACTAAAAATTTAAACTTTGCAAAGTGTCTTGACTAAAAATCTCCTACACTTTTGTGTCCATATCTCCTATGCATATCTTTGTCTCCATGCTTACAGTCTACAATCAAACTCAGTATACGTAGCCTGGTCCTGCAGTCATGTGCTAATACCTTCCCTCTGTCACCTACATTAGGCTAGCTTTGATCTGCAAGAAGTAGGGGACAGCGGAAGGGAGTGACTGCAGGATCAGGCTACACATGGTTTGTTTATAGCTTGTTACCATAGCAGCTGTTGACAGAAAGCTCTATGAGATTATTTTTTTTTTAATTCTAATTTTCTATAGCAAAAAACGAAATCCAAGCGTTAATATATCAAAAATAAAACATATAAACCATCTGTTCGTTTTGTTCCGGAAAGCCGATGTATCAGAGTACGAGCTCATAGACTTTGACACGAGTGCTTCTGCCCCTTAGTTTTAGCGATTGGTGGGGGTCTCAGTTCTCGGACCCCCACCAATCAAAACTTCTGACATGTCACTATGACATGTCGGAAGTTTGTTGAACGTTTAGTTACACTGTAAGATCTACAGTCTTGCCAAAAACAATAGCTGTAAAAGGAGCTTCCCTTGCCCTGTACTTTCCATGGTCAAAAGTCAGACGATAGCAAAATGAGTGAAATTTTTTTTACAGAATCCAATTCAAACATTTTGCTTAGGTACTGCATAACAGTGGTCTAATACAAATGCACTTTGGAACATGTCCATGTAAGATGAATAAGATCAGCATCCATAGCACCCCGTTTGGGCAGGATTATAAATCACGATCACCCATTGTATAAAGTTTTTAGGAGTGTAGTGTAGCCTTTGGTTCGCTGTAGGAGATTTTTTTTGTCAAAATGCTTTGTAAAGTTGCTTTTGGTTTTATTTTAAATGCACTGGAACACTACTATAAAATTGGTTGCAAAGGTGGACAAAGCCTTTGGAAAAGCATTGCTTTTTGACACTATTACTGCAAGCCTCAAGTGAATAGACTTCATAGGCTGCAATAGGATACATTCACACAAGCGTGACAGTATACTAGATTGTTTGTGTTTTATTCATTGCACTGTATTCACAGCATGATGATACTCTGCAGAGCGCCAGTGTAGAACTGATATGTGACCACTGTAAGGCAAGATTATTGGTTTACTTGGTCTTTGTGGTAGATATATGTGATCATAGTGTGGAGATATTATTTGGCCTTTGTATTATTTGTTAAGTGCATGACTATTACTGAGAGGTCAATTATCATATATGTACATTAGTGTTTATATCAGGGCCAATTGTTTGGGGGCTGGACTGGTGCATTTACAAATACAGGTTCAAGGCACCACAATGTCTCAGCTTTTACATAGAGCTGGTAAATGGTCTTGCTCAAGGGGGGCCCACTCAAAAGTTTGATATGGGGCCCAGTCTTTTCTAGTTATGCCCTGTATGTGTGTGCATGTATGCATGTATGTATGTATGTATGTATGTATGTATGTATGTATGTATGTATGTACATGTATACATACACATGCTTTATGGACAAAAGTATTGGGACACCCCTCCTAATTATTGAATTCATGTATTTAATTCAGTCCATTGCCACAGATGTATAAAATCAAGTACCTAGACATGCAGTCTACCTTTCTAAACATTTTGGAAAGAATAGGTCATTTTAAAGAGCTCACTGAATTTGAGCGTGGTACTGTAATAGGATGCCATTCCAAGAAGTAAATTCCTGACATTTCTTCCCTTCTAGATATTCCACGATCAACTGTGAGTGGTATTATTGCAAAGTGGAAGTGTTTAGGAACCACAGCAATTTAGCAACAGGGGGCAGACCACGTAAAGATATAGGCGGGGTTGCCGGGTGCTAAAGCGCATACTACATAAAAGTTGCTAACGCTCTGCTGACTTAATAGCTAAGTCCAAAAACCACCTGTGGCATTAACAAAACTGCGTAGTGGGAGCTTCATGGCTTTGGTTTTCACAACTGAGAAGCTGTATTCAAGTATTACATCACCAAGCACAATGCCAAGCATCAGATGTAATCGTGTAAAGTACACCGACACTGGACTCTGCAGGAGAGGAAATGCGTTCCATGCAGTGATGAATCTCCCTTCTCTATCTGGCAGTCAAATGGTCAAGTGAAGGTTTAGCAAATGCCAGGAGTACGTTACCCTCCTGACTGCATTGTGCCAACTGTAAGTTTGGTGGAGGAGGTATAGTGCTATGGGTTTGTTTTTCAGGGGTTGCCATAGTTCTCTTACTGCCAGTGAAGGCAAAACTTTATGCTTCAGCATATCAAGACATTTTGGACAATTGTATGCTTCCAACTTTAAGGAAACAGTATGTAGAAGGCTCCTTTGTGTTCCAGCATGACTGTGCCCCAGTGCACAAAGGAAGGTCCATAAAGGCATGGTTGGGTGAATTTGGTATGAAATAACTTGACTGACCGGCAAAGAGTCCTGATCTCAACCCCATCGAACACCTTTGGGATGAACTGGAACTGAGTTTGCCAAGCCCCCTTGTCCAACATCAGTGTCTGATTTCACAAATATTCTTTTCTAAATGAATGGGCAAAAAATCCCACAGATGCACTACAAAAGCTTGTAGAAAGCCTTCACAGTAGTGTGGAGACTGTTTTAGCTGCAAGAGGGGGGGGGACACCAACTCTATATTAATGCCTATGGATTTAGAATGGGGTGTCATAAAAGCTTCTTTAGGCATAATGTGTTGGTGTCCCAATATTTTTGTCCATATAGTGTGTATATATATATATATATATTTATTTATATAATATATGTATATCTATATATATATATTACTTATATATATATATATATATATATATATATATATATATACACACATGAAAAAGTATCTGAATTTTCACGTGAGTGCTGCAACTTCTTTTCATCTATTTGATGTACTGTGTATAGATAATATTCTGCAATGCCCCATGTCTACTAGAAGATGTATATATGTGCAGGTTTGTAGTCAAAGCCAAACAAAACTTACAATTTAACAAGTTAGTAGTGTCATGTTATTAGCAGTGGAAATTTAAAAAATAGTCTGTTTGTTTATGAAACAATCCTTTAGGTTTCATTCCAAAATAATCACTAGGTTTAAAAAAAAAATGATAACACACACACAATACACATCCTAATGGGCAATGTTTAATATTAAATTCTGTTGTTCAGTCATGAGTCTTTATATCCCCTTGTTATAACAGATGTGCTCACAGCAACAGGCACAACCATGAAAATCCAGCTGCACATGAAGTACATGTATAGTGGTGTATTATAAGGAGGGGGTCGCTACGGAGAAAAGAACCAACTATATTGAAGAACAACAGTAAAAGGTTTCTACTACATTCTTAGATCGTTCTTGTGTCCCATATCTATTTTAACAACACAGATATATTTGTTCAGCAACATAGTAAATATTCTATACATTTGATTAGTAGTTCGTGACCTTCAAATGGCTTTTTTTTTCTTATGTGCTTTCTTTGCCAGTCACAGCATTTACCAAATCCCAAGGAAATTGGTTTACCCAAAAATATCACCTCTTTTACTGCACCACACCACTAAACTGATCATGGCTGCTGTCAAAAAGACAGGGATTAAAATGAGAGCGCTAAGAATATCATCCGGAGGATCTTCCCATATTGCTGTGTCTGAAGAACAGTTTGAAAAAAATGTTGTGTGTATTCCAATAATGAATCTTTCTGCCAAGCTGTTTGGCCAAAAGCAGTTTCCCCTTCCAGCTGTAAGTTCTGCACATTTTGAAAGTATGTTATAGTGCCTGTGGGAAAATATAGAAATAATAATTTGGTGAAAAAGTTATTACTGGTTGGCAAAGAGATTCATAAATAACTCCCCCCACCCCAAGAATATAGTACATACAGTACATAATTTTAAACTTCAAGCATTTTAAGTATACTCCTAATACCCAAATGCCTATGTATAAACACATATGCCAGTCTAAGGATAGGCATGAAAATCTCCTCTAGATACCAAACACAAGTAACGATTGTTAACATTAACAAATACAGTAAAGAAAGCAGCAAATCTGTAACCCAATTATTTCATTCCCGTTGTTTATAGAGCGCCAACATATCCTGCAGCATGGTACAATAATTGTCATCACTCGTCCCACAACCTAAATTCCCTATCTCAGACAAATACATGTGGAAAAAAGAAAAGAAAAAAAGGAAAAATATTGAACAAAAGCAGCACACTTTGGGTAGAAATTAAGTACAAAATACCAAGTATTTAAAACAAAAATACAAAATTATTTAATTATTAAAAGTATTTGACAATTATCATATTGGAATAACATTACACATAGTATCATATTAATACGAGTGCTATTTGAATAAGCCGACAATTTGATGCATGCATCCAAACATATGTTTAAG
The DNA here is from genome assembly GCF_050947455.1 of Rhinoderma darwinii. Classification (NCBI taxonomy): domain Eukaryota; kingdom Metazoa; phylum Chordata; class Amphibia; order Anura; family Rhinodermatidae; genus Rhinoderma; species Rhinoderma darwinii. Next base: position 66,052 of record NW_027464157.1, read on the forward strand.
CATTATAACTTAATGATAACATATAATTCCAGGGAGATAGTCATCCCATAGTATTTAAATATAATTGGAAAAGACCAGATATTAAAGGCTTTATGCAAAAATATAATGAGACAAATTATCCCTACCTAAAATTCGGCAATATACAATTTACTTCATGCATTTGCAAGAGAGACAAAAAGAGACACTCCCAAAATATGTTTGAGGAAAATTGTATCCCATCCTGAAAGAGGTGTTGGAACCTGGACTACACTTACAATACAAAGGTACCAAACTTTCTCCAAACAGACTTTGGGAGTGTCTTCTATGTCTTTCTCGCAAGTAGATGAAGTGATTTGGAAATAGTTGAATCTCACGAAGAGAAAATATATCTTCCTCTCTCTTGGCATAAAACCTGTAATATCGGGTCCTTTCCAGGTACATATGGATGTGATGTGGATGAATTTCTCCCTGGAATTATAGATTGCTCATTACTCAATTGCCTAAACATAATTTTGGATACATGCATCTAATTTTCGGCACATCCTGATAAAAAAGTTGTTTTCTGGACGTTTTGTCAGCTGGATCCCGTCCTAAAAGACGTCTTGTAACCTGGACTATACCTGTAATTTCAAGGTACCAGTGAAGGAAACGCTAGCTGATAGCTAGATACAATTTTCCTCAAACATATTTTGGGAGTGTCTCTTTTTGTCTCTCTTGCAAAAGCATGAAGTAAATTGTATGTTGCCGAATTTTAGGTAGGGATAATTTGTCTCATATTTTTGCATAAAGCCTTTAATATCTGGTCTTTTCCAATTATATTTAAATACTATGGGATGACTATCTCCCTGGAATTATATGTTGTCATTAAGTTATAATGCTTAAACATATGTTTGGATGCATGCATCAAATTGTCGGCTTATTCAAATAGCACTCGTATTAATATGATACTATGTGTAATGTTATTCCAATATGATAATTGTCAAATACTTTTAATAATTAAATAATTTTGTATTTTTGTTTTAAATACTTGGTATTTTGTACTTAATTTCTACCCAAAGTGTGCTGGTTTTGTTCAATATTTTTCCTTTTTTTCTTTTCTTTTTTGCTATATTATTATATTGGACGGCACCGTGCAATAATATTTGCATTTTTTGGGTTATTTGAAAAGGATATCTGTTTCTTTTTGTTATAACTTCTTAGGAAGCCAATTAACCTGCTGTATTAGTATGTTTTTAGTGTATGGGAGGAAACCATAATACCCAGAAGAATTCCACAGTAAACACGGGGAGAGTATGAGCTATGCAGATGTTGGTCACAATGTACTATGGTAGTATTTTTAAAATTTTATGATTGCTATCCATTAAACTTTATTTACTGCAACCCATACCCATTAAGAAATAAGTAATGTACACTGATTCACTATCTGACTAATATTAATATTGAAACCATCTGCATAATATAGTTACAAGGTTCGGATAGCACTAGGTAATGGTATGGGTGTATGAGTAGGGGCCCAACCCGATCCAGTAAAGAAACGAAGTACTATGTACACCAATATGGAATTATTTATCCAAGTAATTTATTTATTTATTTATAGCCAGTGACAGTGCGTGCGACGTTTCGGTCAAAACATTGACCTTCCTCAGGCACTTTAGTCAATGCTGGTCCTGCGTGGCTGGCGCTGTAAGATTGGCGGGTAACCGCTGTGTGAGGCTACAAATAAATAAATAAATTGCTTGGATAAATAATTCCATATTGGTGTGCATAGTACTTCGTTTCCCATCTGCATAATATTGTATACTACACAGCTATGCAGGCCCATACACTGTATGCTGTGATGGTCCTTTCTATCGTAGCCAGCATTCACTTTGTCAGCAATTTGTGCTACAGTAGCTCTTCTGTTGGATTGGAGCAGACGGCCTAGCCTTCGCTCCCCACGCGCTTCAATGATCATTGAGTGCCCATGACCCTGTTGCCATTTCCCCTGTTGTCATTCATGAACCACTTTTGGTAGGTATTAACCACTGCATATTAGGAAAACCTAAGAGATGCTCTTGTGACCATCCATCTAGCCATTACAATTGTTTGGCTATTTTCCTGGTTCCAACACATCAACTTCAACTGTCCACTTGGTGCCTAATATATCCTCCCTCCCCTTGACAGTTGTGAATTATGATATAAACAATATTATTCACTTCACCTGTCAGTGGCTTAAATATTATGGTGGATGTGTGTACAGTACTGTGCAAAAGTTTTACGCAGTTGTGGAAAAATGAAGCAAAGTAAGAATGCTTTCAAAAATATACGTTTTTTTAATCAATTAATGAATTACAAAGTGTATAAACAGAAGAGGAATCTAAAATCAAATCAATATTTGGTGTCCACCCTTTGCCTTAAAAACATCATCAATACTTCTAGGTACACTTGCACAAAGTCATGGGTTTTGTAGGAGTCTAGTTAGGTGTATGATTAACCAATTATACCAAACAGGTGATAATGATCATCATTTTCATATGTATGTTGAAACACAGTCATTAACTGTAAAATAAACAGCTGTGTAGGAAGCTTAAATCTGGGTCAGGAACAGCCAAACTCTGCTACAACGGTGAGATTGTGGAAGAATGTTTCATGTCATGGGTCCACCATGGCAAGACTGAGCAAAGCAACAAGACACAAGGTAGTTATACTGCATCAGCAAGGTCTCTCCCAGGCAAAAATTTCAAAGCAGACTGGGGTTTCAAGATGTGAAGAAGCACAAAATGGGCAATGTTGAAGACCATAGATGCAGTGGTCAGCCAAGGAAACTTAGTGCAGCAGATCAAAGACACATCATGCTTACTTCCCTTTTATATTGGAAGATGTCCAGCAGTGCCATTAGCTCAGAACTGGCAGAAACCAGTGGGACCCAGGTACACCCATCTACTGTTCAGAGAAGTCTAGCCAGAAGTGGTCTTCATGGAAAATGCGGTCAAAAACCCATACTTTCAGCGTGATGCATGAAAACATAGGAACTGGGGTGCAGAAAAATGGCAGCAGGTGCTCTAGACTGACTAGTCAACATTTGAAACATTTGGCTTACAGTAATACAGTAATGAGTGTTTAAAGGCAACAGTGAAGCATGCTGGCACATCCTTACAAGTTTTGAGCTGCATTTTATCAAATGGAGTTGGGGATTTGGTCAGGATTAATTATTGCTCATAAATACAGGCAGATACTTATCCATCATGTAATACCATCAGGGAGGTGTCTGATTGGCTCCAAACTTATTCTGCAGCAGGACAATGACCCAAAACATACAGCCAATGTCATTAGGAACTATCTTCAGCATAAAGATGAACAAGGAGCCCTGGAAGTGATATGGCCACAGAGCCCTAATCTCAACATCATCAAGTCTGGCTGGGATTACATGTAGAGACAGAAGGATTTGAGGTAGCATACATCCACATTAGATCTGTGGTAAGTTCTCCAAGATGTTTGAAACAACCTCCCTGCCGAGTTCCTACAAAAACTGTGTGCAAGTGTACCTAGAAGAATGATGTTGTTTTAAAGGCAAAGGGTGGTCACATCAAATATTGATTTGACTTAGATTTCTCCTCTGTTCATTCACTTTGTTCTTTGTTACATGATAAAAAAAACTATTATCATTCTATTTTTTTAAAGCATTCTTACTTTGAAGCAATTTCCCACAACTCATAGTAACATATCAAGAATGCTTACAATCCACAATTAGGCTGGGTTCACACGACCTATTTTCAGGCGTAAACGAGGCGTTTTACGCCTCGAATTACGCCTGAAAACACGGCTCAAATACGTCGGCAAACATCTGCCCATTCATTTCAATGGGTTTGTTGACGTACTGTGCCGACGACCTGTAATTTTACGCGTCGCTGTCAAAAGACGGCGCGTAAAATAACAGCGTCGTCAAAGAGGTGCAGGACACTTCTTGGGACATAATTTGAGCCGTTTTTCATTGACTTCAATGAAGAACAGCTCCAAATTACGGCCGTAATTGACGCCTCGCAAAACGCGAGTACGAGCAATTACGTCTGAAATTCAGGAGCTGTTTTCTCCTGAAAACAGCTGCGTAATTTCAGCCGTAATTGACGTTATCGTGTGCACATACCCTAAATCTGCGTTTCCATGCAACTGTATAAAATCTTGTTAGTTACATTTTACTCAACTGATCTCAAGACATTATTATCCTTAGCTGCCCACACTGACCAAAGGTCCCCAGTTCCTGGGGACTTCACTCAAACGGGAACCTGTTTGAATGTTACATTATTCACCAGCTGTGCAAAAATACTTTCACCATGTACCCCACGAATAAGCTTCCCTAGCAACTGTCCTGACATGTCTAGCCTGTACCACTGAGGCCTGCAAAACTTCCAGCTTATTATCCGACAATCGACGCTCCATCAAATCACAATCAATTATGTTTCTTAAAAATAGTGCTCGTACTTCTGCTTTGTTCAGAGCAAAAGAAACCCCAAAACATCTCAAAACCCTCTCCATAGTATGCAACAAAATAGAACCCGCTGGCCCCACAAATAGAAAATCATCCAGGTAGTGAAGCACATAGGCCCAGCTGGCCTCCTGCTTGTGAACCCAATCAAAAAAAAGATGCTAAATACTCAAAGTTAGAAAGAGAGCAACCCATAGGCAAGCAACAGTCCACATAATACGAGCCCTGTGAAATGCCTACCCAGTCTATGGCTGCGTTAAATAAAGTATATGACACAAAACACATGCTGTGATAAATGCCATTATTCATGGGGGTCCCGTCCGGATACTTCAATGCAGAACACAAATTCCCGCCAGGCCCAACAAAACCTCACAGATGGCATGAGCTCCCAGCAACCCCTCCACCTGCTCCAACAAATCGCAGGGACTTAACAAGGCCCGCATCATCCCATCTACACCACAAACCCCAGCACCGCAGCACAGTCAATGGGCTGATTCTTAAGGTGGCCTCCTCACAGTCTGTCTCCAGCCCTGCTTGGTTACCAGGTCAGTCATCTGGACAACTGAAGACACCTCCCAAGCATGCGTTATAAAGCTGCCAAATCATTTGCCCGCAGTCTCCTCACCAGCATCTTCTTAATCTGAGAGCAGGGCTGGCGACAACCCGCCAACGCCTGCCGCCAAAGCAACCTGCCACAGAAGCAACCTGCCACCGAAGCAGGGCCTTTTTCCACCTCCAAACATGCCACTTATCCAAATGGGTGCCCGAAGCAGTTTTCTAGCAATTCCAGAGTCCTGATGAGCTGCAGGATTCCTCCCAGCCGAACGGGGCACCAAGCCAAACCAGTGGAGTAGCTTTAGGACTAAGCGACTCAAGTGGTTTGGATCACCGCTATCCCCTCCTCTCAACTGGGGCAACAAGAACATTGTCGCCACCACACAGCACCTTCGCAGGGACTGGAGAATCTCTTCCAAAGAAGACACCATGGATTCTAACTCTTCTCTTCCTGTGGCACTACTAAAGGAAAGACCTCCCCTTCCTGTGAATAACCCACTTCCCTTCTAGCATGTTAACAGTCCCCTTTTCCTTAAAGGTACCTACCCCTTAATTCATCCCTATTTTCTAATTCCCACTAAATTCCCCTGCAGCATACACTGCATCTCCGATAGTTAATCCACAATCCGCTTCTGCTGCGTCTTGCTGTCCTGCTCTCATTCAATTTATTACTTTGGTTGCCCGCCTTTGAACCTGTTCCAGCTCTTGTATGTCTTTATTGTACACTGGTACCCACAACTGTACACAATATTCCATATGCGGTTTGACTAGTAATTTGTAAAGTAATAAAACTATGTTTTCATCATGTGCATCTTTGCCTTTTAAAGGGAATGTGTTGCCAGCAAAACATGTTTTTTTTTTTTTTAGTTAAACAATTAGTGTGTAGGTGATTAAACATTGTTCTAATTTTTTTTTTTTTTCACGAGTCAGGAAATATTATAAATTGGATTCAATTGGATTCTAATTTATAATATTTCCCATTGCTGGTCACTAGATGGAGCCATTCCCAAAATTGCAGCATTGCATGTGGTAAAGCAACCACATTGCTTTATGCTGCAAAATTGGGTAAAAAGCCCTCGCTCTAGTGAGCTCTCAGCATCCCCCCCTCCTTTATCCTGGCTAGTGCCGGGAGAAACGAGGGGTTTGAACGGTCTAACCTCCTACACTGTGTGTCGCCATTTTTTGAGCTAACACACAGTGTAGAAGGTTTACATACAGTAGTAAACACACACTGAAACACAAACATACATAGAAATCCCTTACCTGCTCCAGTCGCCGCCGCTCCCTCCGGTCCATCCGCTCCGTCCGTTGCCGCTGCTCCATGTGCACAAGTCCGGAAGCCGCGACCGGAAGTAGTAATCTTACTGTCCGGCCGCGACTTCCGGTCCACAGGAAAATGGCGCCGGACGGCGCGCATTTCAAATTGAACTGTGTGGGAGTGGCGCATGCGCCGTTCCCACACAGCGGCGTACATGTTAGTGGATGGAACGGGCCCCGTTCGCAGTCCCTATGGGACTGGAGCTGCCGTATTCCATGTCTGTATGTGTCGTTAATCGACACATACAGAAATGGAAAAAAAAATGGCAGCCCCCATAGGGAATATAAAGTGTAAAAATAAGAAAAAGTAACACACAAACACACAAATTAATCCAAACGTTTTTAATAAAGCACTAACATCTTTAACATATTAAAAAAAAAATTGTGGTGACACTGTTCCTTTAAAGCATGTCAGATCCTGCCTGGAACTGATTAACATCATAATGACACTGCAGTCATGCTGATAACATATAACTATACTTGCACATGTTTAATCACCTTCCTTTGAGATTCCCATTAGTGAGCGTGTTTGTGTATGTCCGTAAAAGTCCAAGCTATTACAATATACAATTATTAAACTCGCACGGTGAACGCCGTGAAAAATAAAGAATTTTAAATGGCAAAATCTCGGTTTTTTGGTCACCTTGGCTCTACCAAAAAATGTAATAAAAAGTGCTCAAAAAGTCTTATGTACCAAAAAATGATACCAATAAAAACTACAGCTCCTCCCCTGCAAAAAATAAGCCCTCACACCACTCTATTGACGGAAAAATAAAAAAGTTGTGGCTCTCGGAAAGCGGGCTGGAAAAACGAAAAAGAAAAAAGCAAAACATGGATCAGTTCGGAAAGGGTTAATTACTTTTTAATGAAAAAACATTTATGACCACATGTGAGGTGTAGCCGTACTCGGGAGAAATTGCTTTACAAATGTTGGGGTGCATTTTCTCCTTTATCCTTTGTGAAATTGCAAAAATGCAACATTTTAGTGGAAATAATGTTGATATTCATTTTCACGGACTAATTCTAATAAATTCTGCAACAGACGTGTGGGGCCTAAATGCTCACTATACCCCTAGATAGATTCCTTAAGTGGTGTAGTTTCCCAAATGGGGTTACTTTTGGGGGGCTTCCACTGTTTTGCTCTCTCAGTGGCTTTGAAAATTCGACATAACACCCAAAAACTATTCCAGCTAAATTTGAGCTCCAAAAGCCAAATAGCGCTCCTTCCCTTCTAAGCCCCGGTGTGGGTCCAAACAGCAGTTTATTGCCACATATGGGGTATTTACGTAATCAGGAGAAATTGTTTTACAAATGTTGGGGTGTGTTTTCTCCTTAATTCCTTGTAAAAATTAAAAATGTCTACGTTCTTACAGAAAAAAAGTAGATTTTTACCTTTACAGACTAAGTCCAATGAATTCAGCAAAACAACTGTGGGGTCAAAATACTAACTTTACCCCTAGAAAAATTCCTTGAGAGGTGTAGTTTCCAAAATGGGGTCACTTTTGGGGGGTTTCCGCTGTTTTCATCCCTCCAGTGCATTGCAACCACGATACGGCACTGAAAACTATTCCAGCAAAATCAGAAATCCAAAATCCAAATGGTGTTCCTTTTCTTCTGAGGCCTGCTGTGGGTCCAAACAGCACTTTATTACCACATATGGGGTATTACTATAATCGGAAGAAATTGCTTTACATATGTTGGGGTGTTTCTCTACTTTTATTCCTTGTAAAAATTTAACATTTCTAAGTTTTTTCACAAAAAAAATAGATTTTCATCTTCACATACTAATTCAAATAAATTTAGCAAAAAAACTGTGGGTTCAAAATGCTAACTATACCCATAGATAAATTCCTTGAGGGGTATAGTTTCCAAAATGGGGTATCTTGTGGGGGATCTTTACTCTTTTGGTACCACAAGACCTATTCAAACCTGACATGGTGCCTAAAATATATTCTAGAAAAAATGTATTACAAATGAATTTTCGAAAAAAAAAATTACATTTGTACATTTTACATCTACTTTGCTTTAATTCCTGTAAAACGCATAAAGGGTTAAAACACTTTCTGAATGCTGTTTTGGATACTTTGAGGGGTGCCGGTTTCAAAATGGGGTGATTTATGGGGACTTTCTAATATATAAGGCCCTCAAAGCTACTTCAGAACTTAACTGGTCCCTGAAAAAATAGGCTTTTGAAATTTTCTTGAAAATATGAGAAATTGCTGCTAAAGTTCTAAGCCTTGTAACGTCCTAGAAAATAAAATAATATTCAAAAAACGATGCAAACATAAAGTAGACATATGGGAAATATAAACTAGTAAGTATTTTGTGCGGTATTACTATCTGTCTTACAAGCAAATACATTTAAATTTAGAAAAATGCTAATTTTTGCTAATTTTCTCTAAATCTTGGTGTTTTTTACAAATAAATATTGAATTTATCGACCAAATTTTTTCCATAACATAAAGTACAATATGTCACGAGAAAACACTCTCAGAATCACTTGAATAGGTAAAAGCATTGCAGAGTTATTACCACATAAAGTGACACATGTCAGATTTGAAAAATCAGCTTCGTCCTGAAGGCCAAAACAGGCTTAGTCCTGAAGAGGTTAATGGTTATAGGAATGCTTTGTAAAAACGTCAGATAGTAAAAAACGCCTTTGTGGCAGCTTTTCAAAACATAACAAAAAGGCAGAATGTGAACCAAGCCTTAATTTTTTTTATAAATAAATGGAAATATACGTCGAAAAAAGTAATGAGTATACTATGTTCACCCAAAACATTAAAATCAATGACAGGTGAAGTGAATAATATTGATTATCCCATTACATTGGAACCTTTTAAGGGGTAGTATTTATTAGGTCAACAGTCAGTTCTTGTAGTTGATGTGTTGAAAGCAGAAGAATGGGCAAGCGTAAGGATCTGAGCGACTGACAAGGGCCAGATTGTGATGGCTAGACAAGATCTCGTGGGGTGTTCCCGTTATGCCATGTTTAGTACCTACCAAAAGTGGCCCAAGAAAGCACAACCGGTCCTTTCTTGGGCCTCCTAATTCCCCTGAGCTGAATCCGATCAAGCATCTGTAGGGTCGATGCATCGACGGGTCAAAACTGATTTGGTGGCATGAGGGTAACCTACAAAATATTAGGCAGGTAGTTTTCATGTTATGTATGAAAAAAAAGATGTGGTTATAACAAACCATACCTAACAAACCCAAAATTGCAATGTAATATAGCACGGTGCCATTCCTGATATAGATTAATGAGAAAAGAAAAAAAGAAAGAAAAAATGATCCAGGAATATAACTAGGCACTCTTGGGTTTAATAAAATTAAATATATTATTTTATTTTTGAATCCAGATAATACCGGCAAAGTTAAATTTATACATAAATACACAAATAACAATTTAAAAAGAGAATTCTCCTGGCCAGGAAAGAGAACATACAATAAACCTTCAAAACATGGGTTATATTGCCTGATAGATATATAACATACTATATATGTGTGAAACACGATTTTACAAAAAGGATTTCAAAATGGAAAACCGCTGGGTTGTATTCACACTTGCGGTTTCCAAACATATATGTAATTTTTGTCACAATATTGCCAGAGTTCCTATTGGGAGTAGCTGGTAATGGTATTTTTAAAGAGATTTTCTTTATATGCATATAATATGACTTGACTCTCAAAATAGAAAAATAGCCTCATGAATTAAAGGAATGTGGTTGAAAGCGTGCTTTTTTTCTCTCATCAATGGATTATCAGTTCCAATTCAAATCTTGTGGTGATAGGAAGTCTTTTCACAGACCTTTGGGTCCATGTATAGCTCTCATGAAATTGGGCTTTAAAGCAAGATAAAAGCTTGTATAGGTTATTACCTTTGCCTCCGACATCCAGTAAGTGCCAGGGAAACCATACGGGGAGGCAGTCAACTCCGGGGTGAAGAAAGGCAGGTCTCCTCAGAAGGAAAATTCACCTGTGTGGCCACACATTAGTTTCAAAGCATCCACATCTCCACCATTGCTTCCCCTGGTACTCTCCTCCATTGATCCATGCGGGCAACAACCACTGTACTCACGGGGATATGGACCCAGCGATACAGGATCGCACACCGGCACTTCAGGTGAATTAGAAGCACTCCGAGAGGAACCGACCCAACAGGACAAGATCGCACGCCGGCAACCAGGTAAGTAAAATTCCAACGTATGTTCCCTTCCACGTGTGGTCTTCAACCTTTTTGTAAAATCGTGTTTCACACATATATAGTATGTTATATATCTATCAGGCAATATAACCCATGTTTTGAAGGTTTATTGTATGTTCTCTTTCCTGGCCAGGAGAATTCTCTTTTTAAATTGTTATTTGTGTATTTATGTATAAATTTAACTTTGCCGGTATTATCTAGATTCAAAAATAAAATAATATATTCAGTTTTCATGTTATGGCTGAACGGTGTATATTACAAATATGCTACAATTTACATTAGCTGACTATGTAATCAATGTTAACCCCTTAATGACCGCCGATACGTCTTTTTACGGCGGTCATTAGTGGGCTTTATTCTAGAGCGCCGCTATTCTACGTCGCTGCTGTAGAATAAAGTAAACAGAGCAGGGAGCCGTGAAATCTCCCTGCTCTCAGCTGCCAGAGGCAGCTGAGGGCTGGGGGCGTCCCTGCTCTGCCGGGTGAGATCGATATTAGTATCGATCTCACCCGTTTAACCCTTCAGATGCGGTGCGCAATAGCGAGCACCGCATCTGAGTGGTTTTGGAGAGAGGGAGGCAGCTCCCTCTCATCTCACTGACACCCGGCGATAAAATCGCCGAGTGTCTGTGTCTTCTATGTCAGCAGGGGGTCTAATAAAGACCCCCAGGTCTGCCTGGAGCGAATGCCTGCTAGATCATGCCGCAGGCATGACCTAGCAGATGCCTGTCCGTTTTAAACGGACAGGCAGTAATACACTGCAATACAAAAGTATTGCAGTGTATTATAATAGCGATCGAAGTCCCCTAGTGGGACTAGTAAAAAAGTTTAATAAAGTTAATTAAAAAAAAAAAAGTGAAACAAAAAAAATGAAAAACCCAGCTTTTCCCCTTACAAAATGCTTTACTATTAAAAAAAAATACAATAAAGCAAAAAAGTTACACATATTTGGTATCGCCGCGTCCGTAACGACCCCGACTATAAAGCTGTTACATTATTTAACCTGCACTGTGAACGCCGTAAAAAATAAAATAAAAAACAATGGAAAAATTGCTGTTTTCTGTTAATCCTGACTTAAAAAAAACGTGATAAAAAGTGATCAAAAAGTCGCATCTACTCTCAAATGGTACCAATAAAAACTGCAAGTCGTCCCGCAAAAAAACAAGACCTTATACAGCTATGGCGACGCAAAAATAAAAAAGTTACAGCTCTTCTAATGTGACAATGGAAAAATGTAAAAAATGGCTTGGACATTAGGGCCCAGAATGCAAGCAGGGGGAAGGGGTTAATCAAAGGAAGAGGTATATATTTACATTCGTAGAAGCAGAAGGGATCCAACTGTACATCAGCTAGGCTCTTTACGTTGTAGTCTATTGAAGTTAAGGAAACCTCCAAGCATGATGGCTAGGCTGTTTCCAAAATTACTATACTAGATTATTAGTATACAAATTATATTACTAGAGTTAATTAAGCTCTCTCTGGCTTCATCTTCTTCTCATGGCCACCGTGGCTGGGTTTTTCAGCACTACAAGGGTCACAAGTCCCTACAAATATGTCATTCGTCAGAAAAATGATAATATGATAACAATAACCTACAATACAGTCTTAAAACTACGAATCTGGATTCTATTCTATTTTGGCACGGGCATTCCCGACACACCCATTAGCTTAAAAGATTAACGTGTTAACAAAGGGTTTTATAAACATTAAAGGGCATATAGACATCATAAAAGCGGTCCCCTGCACGGGACTCACTTCATGTGCCAGAACGGAGATAAAAGCTGACTTCATTTTAAAAATTGGTTGTCTTTGTGAGAGCACCCCTTTGACTAATATGCTATTATTTTAGAATGAATAAATATTATAAAGAATATTAGTTAGAATTTTATTACTGCCATTATTATCTCTATTATAAACATTCACTTTTCTATTTCTAGCACATACAGCTGAGGCAATCTTGTTATTTTTCTAACACTTTCCCCAAAGCACTAAAATATTTCTACATCTATCACATCTCACTCACTCGTAACTTTGCAACACTCACATTTAACAAAAAATGCCAAAAGGATTTATGCTAAAGAAAAGACAAATTATATATACATTAAAGAAAATCTCTAAAATTGTTCCTCAGACGGAAAATGCAGAGCCCATTGATTTATTGGAAACTAAATAGTGTATGTATATAATTACATTTTGGGAATGTTTTTGTAGTTTTCATTGTTGCATTAATTACAAATGGAGACATTCATAAGACACAGATGTGAAAATATACATACATTATGCAGGCACAAAACCAAAGAAAAGCTAAAGTAGCTCCCTAGTGTGAGGATAATTCTAACATAAATCTTAGCTTACTAGATGCCTGTACGTTTAAGTTAGAGGGAGAGGAAGATTAGGATTTATTTAGTCTAAAACACAATTTTCTGATGTTTTTCTCACTGCAAGCGTGCTCCAAACTTCCCTGTAACGCTTCTCATCTACATGTATGTGACAATGCGTCAAGGGGTTAAGTCCTGTAAGTTGCGAGATGAGGCCTTCATGAAGCGGACTTGTTTCTCCAGCACATGCCACAGATGCTACCTCGGATTGAGATCTGGGGAATTTGGAGGTCAACTCAACACCTTAAACTCTTTGTCATGTTCCTCAAACCATTCTTGAATATTTTCTGCAGTGTGGCAGGGAGCATTATCCTGCTGAAAGAGGCCAATGCCATTAGGGAATACCATTGCCATTAAGGGGTGTGAGTGATCTGCAACAATGTTTAGGTAGGTTGCACCTGTCAAAGTGGCATGCACATGAATTCCAGACACCTAAGGAATCCCAGCAGAAAATTGGCCACAGAATTACACTCAGGGTGGCGTTAGGGGGAGGGGGGACAACTGGTAATACAATTAAATAGGTAAATACTATTTTTTTTTATTTATTTGGGGGGCTGTGTGGCACTATATACAAGGGTGGGCGGTGTGGCACCATATACAAGGGGAGGGGGAGCTGTGTGGCACTATATACAAGGGGGGCTGTGTGGCACTATATACAAGGCGGGGCTATGTGGCACTGTATACAAGGGGGGTCTGTGTGGCATTGTATATAGTGCCATAAAGACCCCCCTTATATACAGTGACACACAGCCCCCCTTGTATATAGTGCCACACAGCCCCCTCTCTAGTATACACACAAGGGAGGGGGCAGTGTGGCACTATATACAAGGGGGAGCGGTGTGGGACTATATTTAAGGGGAGGGGGCTGTGTGGCACTATATACACAGGGAGGGGGGACTGTGTGGCACTATATACAAGGGGGAGCTTGTGTGGCACTACCTACTAAGGTAGGCTGTATGGCACGATCTACAGGGGGCTGTATGGCACTATACACAAGGAGGAGGGCAGTGTGGTGTTATCCACAGAGTGCTGCATTTAACGCAATCTACATGGGCCACAAAGGGGGCATTATTACTGTGGGGGCAAAAAGGGGGCACAGTTAATGATGGGGCACTTTTATTGTGTCGAGCACTGAAGGATCATTATTACAATCTGGGGCACTGTGGATTACGAGTTTGTTTAGAGGATGGGGTATAGGTGTGGAGGGTGCTGAAAAGGCAAGAAACTAACATGTCTGTGTGTATTCTGCAGAGACGAGTCATGGCTGCAATAATTCGTCACAGCGGTCTGGGCCGGATGGAGAAAAATAGGGAAAGTGAATGAGTCCAATCAGAGAAAACATCACCTGTGAGTCACTGGATATAAATATGCTGTAATCAATTGTATGGTCTGCAGAGCTCCTGTGTATAACTGACATCTACCACCATATAATCACTACATTGTGGTAATATTGGTCTTTGTATAGTGGTTTTTATGCAGTAACAATATGGTGGTATTACCCAGTCCCTATGTGGTTATGGTGTGGTGGTATTATTCAGTAACAGTATTCAGTAACTTTTTTTTTATTTATTATTTTCAACACTTCAGTTGTTTATTACAAACAGTTTCAAACTACTGTTAATAGATATTTTATAATGTTCTTTAACAACAAAAGTCAATAACAATTGACGTTTTCAATTTCAATATACACATATGTTGCTTCTTTAACTCTTATATATTAAAAGTATCAAACAAGTGCTGGATATATTTGTTCTGTGTTAGATTTTATCAATTCAACTAAAATCTTCTTGTTGAATAAAGTTCAAATTCTTACAATATAACTTAGTTATTATATATTCAGATGGCCAATATTGGAGTTCTGATCTGGCACTAATTTAGCGAGATTTATTTGTTTTTCTACCTTATAAACCTGTCAGTCTTCATTAAACTTCCCTGCCTCCTCAAAATCTCCTACTACGCACTACAACTACGCACCAGAGCTTTGCCGCTAGCACAATCTTCCACTTGGCATGGTGCAACAACCAGCCATCATGACGGACACCTCCGATTTTCTTCCTCCTTAAAATTTGACGCCGCAACCAGGGTTAATCCCTGGCTATACAACAGAGCGAGCGCACCCCTTATCTCCCAGAGGATGTAATCAACATTTTTTTTTCTTTTTTTTTTAAATATATACATTTTCCATCCTCTTTTTTTGAAGTGAAGTCCTCTGCATTACAGTTTATAATCTTTAAGATGACTCTGCAAAATTCCCGTATTCCTGGTTGTGTACCATTGTTCCAATAAAGGTGCAGGAGGTGGATCAGAACTTTCTTCCGAAGCTGATCTAAAATCTTTGTTCCTGGGTACCATGACCCACCAATCTCCATCAAAACACTGTTCAGGGATGTTGGAACAGATGTTTCTTTTGACATCTACATATGAAGGGTACGGGATCTTAGCAAAATTCCTATGTAAATAAGCGACTCTCCGATTGTACCTCATATACCGGCAAATGTGGCTCCAACTGACGTATGATGATATAGAGGTTTTTTTCCCATTTGGGTTCCAATCTGCCAGCTCATTGAGGTTTTGGTTCTTCCATAATGGGTTTTTGCCTTTGTCTGACAAGATCACTGGATCGTTTTAACCTTGCCTGATGTTTTTGAACCCACTCTGAAGGTGTGTGGTTTTCTACAACTTCAGGTTGCTCCATAAGCAGAGAGGTACTCGAGAGGGGCGTTCAAACAATAACTCAGTTTAACCTGTTGCACTATGAACAGTATTATTGTAGGCCCATATGACATTCTGTACATGGTCAGGTCATCGTTTCGTGATATTCTTCTCCCAGAGTTCTTATGAGGTTCAGTGGTGTTCTACCTTTCTCACATTCCATTCCCTTGAGGGTGATTTTAAAAGACTTTAAAAGTCGTTGAAAAGCTACTGAAAAGTCAAGTTAAAAAGTTTCTTGCCACTGTGTATTTAAATGAAATGTACACCATTGACATTGTTTTTTGTCTTTTTAAGGCCTTATTCACACGAACGTATATTACGTCCATGATACGCAAGTGAAAATCACGCGTGTCGCATGGACCTATGTTAAGCTATGGGGACATTCAGACTGTCAGTGATTTTCACGCAGCGGACACATAAAACATAAAACTCACGACATGACCTATACTTGCCCGTGTTTCGCGCAGCACGCACCCATTGAAATCAATGGGTGCATGCAAATCGCGCACGGCACACGGAAGCACTTCCGGGTGACGTGCGTGATTCGCGTTACAGCTGTTAAAGAAGTGAAGGGAAACATTAAAGCCCCTCCTTCTTTACTGTTTCGTAACATAAAAAAAGAGTGTCATAATGATGCCGGCTACGCGAAAATCACGCAGCCACGCACCGTATTTTGCGCCGCAAAATGCACACGCACGTGTGAATCTGGCCTAAATAAAATTGTGCATTAGTGTGATCGGTGCAACTTCCTTAATACATTTTATTAAAAATTATTTTTACTTTTTGAGATACAGCTGGTTTGTATTCTGTATACAGAGCAGCTGTATCGTTCAAAACCTGAATCCGTCTGGTCCGTGGAAACTGATGAGTTCAGTGAAAGCGGGTACTGTATGTCTCTGACACGCTGGATCCACCTGTAATCGATCACATCTAAGTTATGAACTTAGATGTGATCGATAGCAGCTCGATCCTGCGTGTCAGAGCCACTGACCTGACAGAAACCGTTTTGAGCGCAAGATATAGCTGCTCTGTATACAGGATACAAATAAGCTGTATCTCAAAAATTAAAAATAATTTTTAATAAAATGTATTTGGGAAGTTGCACCAATCACACTGATGGACAATTTTATTATTATTTCAAAAAACAAAACACAATTTCAAAGTTGTACATAGCCTTTAACCCTTTCAGGACCGAGCTCATTTTGGCCTTCAGGACCAGACCCATTTTTTCAAATCTGACATATTTCACTTTATGTGGTAATAACTCCGGAATGTTTTTACCTATCAAAGCGATTCTGAGATTGTTTTCTCGTGAGACATTGGACTTTATGATAGTGGAAAAATTTGGTCGATAAATTCAATATTTATCAGTGAAAAACACCAAAATTTTGTGAAAAATTGCAAAAATTAGCATTTTTCTAAATGTAAATGTATCTGCTTGTAAGACAGGCAGTTATACCACAGAAAATTGTTGCTAATTAACATCCCCCACATGTCTACTTTAGATTGGCATCGTTTTTTGAACGTCATTTTATTTTTCTATGACTTCACAAGGCTTAGAACTTTAGCAGCAATTTCTCTCATTTTCAAGAAAATTTCAAAAGGCTATTTTTACAGGGGCCAGTTCAGTTGTGAAGCGGCTTTTAGGGCCTTATATATTAGAAACCGCCAAAAAGTCACCCCATTTTAAAATCTTCACCCCTCAAAGTATTCAAAACAGCATTTAGAAAGTTTCTTAACCCTTTAAACGTTTCACAGGAATTAAATCAACGTAGAGGTGAAATGTCCGAATTTCATTTTTTTTTTGCAGAAATTCATTTTTAATCTATTTTTTCTGTAACACAGAAGTTTTTACAACTCAATATTTATTGCCCAGATTTTGCAGTTTTTAGAAATATCCTACATGTGGCCGTAGTGTGCTAATGGACTGAAGCACCGGCCTCCGAAGTAAAGGAGCACCTAGTGGATTTTGGGCCTCCTTTTTATTAGAAAATATTTTAGGCTCCATGTCAGGTTTGCAGGGCTCTTTCGGTGCCAAAACAGTGGAAACCCCCCAAAAGTGACCCCATTTGGGAAACTACACCCCTTGAGGAAATTATCTAGGGGTATAGTGAGCATTTTGACCCCGCAGGTTTTTTGCAGAAATTATTGGAAGTAGGCTGTGAAAATTAAAATCTACATTCTTTCAAATAAAATGTAGGTTTAGCTAATTTTTTCTAATTTCCACAAGAACTAAAGGATAAAAAGCACCACAACATTTGTAAAGCAATTTCTCCCGAGTAAAACAATACCCCACATGTGGTAATAAATGGCTGTTTGGACACACGGCAGGGCTTAGAAGGGAAAGAGCGCCATTTGGCTTTTGGAGCTCAAATTTAGCAGGAATAGTTTGCAGAGGCCATGTCACATTTACAAAGCCCCTGAGGGGACAAAACAGTGAAAACACCAAAAAAGTGACTCCATTGAGAAAACTACACCCCTTGAGGAATCCATCTAGGAGTGTAGTGAGCATTTTCACCCCACAGGTGTTTCATAGATTTTATTAGAATTGGGCAGTGAAAATAAAAAAAAATCCTTTTTCTTCAATAAGACGTAGCTTTAGCTCCAAATTTTTAATTTTATCAACAAATAAAGGAAAAAAAGAACCCCAACCTTTGTAAAGCAACTTCTCTGGAGTACGGCAATACCCCACACGTGGTCATAAACTGCTGTTTGGGCACATGGCAAGGCTCAGAAGGGAAGGAGCGCCATTTGCTTTTGGTGTACAGATTTTGCTGCATTTGGTTTCTGGTCGCTATGTCACATTTGCAAACTCCCTGTGGAACCAAAACAGTGGATCCCCTCCAGAAGTGACCCCATTTTGGAAACAACACCCTCAAGATATTCACCTAGGGGTGTAGTGAGCATGTTAACCCCACAGGTGTTTTGCAGAAATTCGTGTGCACAAGATGTGTGAGAGTGAAAATTGGATTTTTTTCCATAGATATGCCAATATGTGGTGCCCGGCTTGTGCCACCATAACAAGACAGCTCTCAATTATTATGCGGTGTTTCCCGGTTTTAGAAACACCCTACGTGTGGCCCTAATCTTTTGCCTGGACATTCGACAGGGCTCAGGAGTGAAAAAGTACCATGTAAAATTGAGGCCTAATTTGGCGACATATAAAGTATTGGTTCACAATTGCAGAGGCTTTGATGTGAAATTAAAAGAAACCCCTGAGAAGTGACCCCATTTTGGAAACTGCACCCCTCAAGGCATTTATTAAGGGGTGTAGTGAGCATTTTCACCCCACGTATCTTTTCCATAAATGATTGCGCTGCGGAAGGTACAAATTAAAAATTTTCCCTATATATGCCAATTCATTGTCAAATATGTCGTGCCCAGCTTATGCCACTGGGGACACACACCTCAAAAATTGTTAAAAGGGTTCTCCCAGGTATGGCGATGCCATATATGTGGACGTAAACAGCTGTTTGGGCATGCTGTAGGGCTCAGATGGGTGGGAGCGCCATTTGGCTTTTGGAGCGTGGAATTTGCTTGGTAATAGTTTTGTTTGGAGTATCACTGTTGTTTCCGTTTATAATGTGGGGCATATGTGAGCTCGGCAGAGTACATCAGGGGCATAGTCAGGTGGTATAATAATAAGGTAGAAAAAAATAAAAATAATCCATAGATGTGTGTTACGCTGTGATCGATCCTTTCTGCACAGGCCGGTGTCGCACTGATAAATGTCCTTACTTATCCCCCTTTTGGTCCACCTTTGCAGTTTGGGGAATTTTGCCGGGCAAGTGTTGTCCTGGTATAATACGGGCGCCCTCCCCTTCCTGGTTCCCTAATTTTAGTGCCTTGATACATCGCCTTTTGAAACAGAAGAAACGTTTCCCTCGGGCCGGCACAACTGCATATTTTTATTTCCTGGCTTATTGGTGCCTTGACTAATTTTATTTTTTCATAGACTTAGTGGTATGAGGGCTCTTTTTTTACGGAACGAGCTGTAGCTTTTATTGGTACCATATTGGGGTACATGCAACTTTTTGATCACTTGTTATCCTTTTTTGGGAGGCAAGGTGACAAAAAAACAGCAATTCTGCCATAGTTTTTTAGTTTTTAATATACAGCGTTCACCACGCGTTATAAACTACATGTTACCTTTATTCTGCGGGTCAGTACGATTCCGGCGATACCTAATTTATAGAATTTTTTTATAACTTTTTGCACAATAAAATTACTTTTGGAAAGAGAATGTATTTTTTCTGTCGCCCTGTTGTGAGAGCCATAACTTAAATTTTTTCGTCGATGGAGCGGTGTGAGGGTTTGTTTTTTGCGAGACGAGATATAGATTTTATAGGTACCATTTTTGGATACGTGCGACTTTTTGATCACTTTTTATTTCAATTTTTGGAAGACCGTGACCAAAAAAACAGTAATTATGGCAGTATTTTTGAGGGTTTTTTTTTACGGCGTTCACTGCGCTGGATAAATAACATAATATTTTTATAGTTTAGGTCGTTTCGGTCGCAGCGATACCAAATATGTATGGCTTTATTATTTTTTTCAATAATAAATGACCTGATAAGGGAAAAAGGGCGATTGTGTTTTATTTTATTACTTGAAACTTTTATTGTATGTTTTACAACTTTTATTTTTCCTTTTTTTACACTTTTTTTTTAACATTTTTCTTTAGTCCCACTAGGGCACTTGACGGTCCAACTGTTTGTTTGATGTTCTAATACATTGCACTACCTATGTAGTGCAATGTATTGGAACTGTCAGTTGTTCACTGACAGCAAGCCGATCAGGCTCCACCTCTGGGCGGGGCCTAATCAGCTTACATAATGGCAGACAGGAGTCCATTGTTAGGGCTCCTGTTCCCATGGTAGCAGTCGCCAGCCTTGTCATCGCGTGGCAAGGCTGCCGATTTGCTACAAACCTCTAGGATGCAGCGATCACAATGGATCTTTGCATCGAAGGGGTTAATGCCAGGAATCGGAGCTAGCTCCGGTTCCTGGCGATAGATCGGGGTGTCCGCTGTAACATACAGCGGACACTCACTGCTGATGACGACGGCTCAGCTTCTGAGCCGGAAGCTGAACCGGCGCCATCTTGCCGATGGTACCGGAAGCCTCCTGGGCCCCGCCGACAACGGGGCATAGGAGGATTCCGTTACTCGCGGACCGGGAGGTAAGTATTAGCCCTCCGATCACCTTTGCAGCCACCGGCAACCCAGCGATCACGTTGCTGGGGTGCCGGTGGCTATAAACTCCTCACATGCTGCGATCTCTATTGAACGCAGCATGTGAGGGGTTAATCGGCCGGATCGGATGCTCGCTCCAGTCCTGGCCGATACCTCAGGGTGACAGCTGTAACATACAGCTGTCACCCGGTGGTGATGTCGCTGGCTCAGCTCCTGAGCCAGCTTCATCTCCATCACGTACAGTTACGTGAAAAGGCGGTAAGACACCAGTTTTAATTACGTAACTGTACGTGATTGGGCGGGAAGGGGTTAATGTGTTAAAAGTCAAGATAAAGATGGCTACATCTGTAGGTAGAGTTCCTCTTTTTCTCTAATGACTTATCTTTTGAATATCATCATCTTCTTGTTGTTTAACGACCCACTTGGTTTGTGTGTACAATTTTGATGCTGTTTGAGAACTTATATGACAATTTCTCACCTTTTTGGTTTCTGCTACACGTGTAGGAGTAATTTCTATTCCTTCTGAAGCCCCATGCACACGACTGTATTTTCATCCATCAATAATTAGTGTCCGTAAATACGGATTCATAGGCATCCGTATTTGATCCGTATAAACGGATCAGTAACAAAAGAGGGAGGCTGTAAATCATGTAATCAACATGTTGCCTAGCAACATTTCCGTAAATACGAATGGTTTCCGGATGCACATCAGTAGCCGTCCGTATTTAATGAAGCTCCTATAGACTTCTATGGGAGAGTTCTTGCCGTAATTACTGACAAAAACAGGACATGTTCTATAATCATTTCAGCACGAACACCCATCAGTAAAAATACTGAAAGGTGTCCGTGGCCAATAGTAATTAATAGGTCCGTAATTACTGTCCATAATTACGGACTGTATTTACTGATGAAAAATACTGTCGTGTGCATGGAGCCTTGCTCTATATCCAAATCTCCCATAGGAATTTCACAGGTATTTCGTGACAATGCATATGCATTTGTGTTAGTATTCCCTGGCTTTTATTTGATGATACAATCAAAATGGGCAAAGTGTGCTACCAATATTTATTCAAGGCAAGTTGAATAAAGTTCAAATTCTTACAATATAACTTATACATAGATTCATTTAAAAAAAAAATTCTAACAGATTTTTTATTGAATTATTTGGAAAAATAACAAAACCGACAAAGGGATCAAGATGAGGATCTCCCTAGGACATATAAACAAAAAAACAAAACACATACATTACAGGGATTCATAAGCGTCAATCAAAATATACAAAAGAGCAGCTCTGATCTACATATAACATATATACAGGGTGGGCCATTTATATGGATACACCTAAATAAAATGGGAATGGTTGGTGATATTAACTTCCTGTTTGTGGCACATTCGTATATGGGAGGGGGGAAACTTTTCAAGCTGGGAGTTGACCATGGCGGACATTTTGAAGTCGGCCATTTTGTATCCAACTTTAGTTTTTTCAATGGGAAGAGGGTCATGTGACACATCAAACTTATCGAGAATTTCACAAGAAAAACAATGGTGTGCTTGGTTTTAACGTTACTTTATTCTTTCATGAGTTATTTACAAGCTTCTCTTTGTTTACAGCCATTGACATGTCGCAGAGGTTAACGTGAGGCGCGGATAGAAATTGTGTTGATGTCTGGTGAACGCAGTTATCGCGTCATTGCAGCAGATTTCAATGCAAGACACCCTACGAGACCACCCATCTCCCATGCTACAGTCTGCAAACTGCTTGCCAAGTTTCGTGAAACTGGTTCAGTGTTGAATTTGCCAAAATGTGGACGCATGAAAACTGTCACTAATGAAGAAACATCAGTGGCTGTCCTAGCTTCATTCAGCAAGAGCCCACAGCGTAGCACTCGCCGCATGTCACTGGAGAGTGGCATCAGTCGAACATCCCTTCGGCGGATATTAGCTACTCACAAATTGCACCCTTACAAACTCCAGCTGTTGCAGCATCTCAACGAGGATGACCCACATCGGCGCACTGAATTTGCAGAATGGGCAAAACAAAAATTGGAACAGGACCCTCAGTTTACACTGAACATTTTGTTCAGTGATAAGGCAAACTTTTATGTGAATGGTGAAGTTAACAAACAAAACCACCGCTATTGGTCTGACACTAACCCACATTGGATAGATCCCTCCAAGACTGTTGGAACACAAAAATTGATGGTATGGTGTGGTATATGGGGTACAAAGATAGTGGGGCCATTCTTCATCAATGGAAACCTCAAGGCCACGGGATATCTGAAATTGCTACATGATGATGTGTTTCCCTCTTTATGCACTGAAGCTGGCACGTTCCCTGAGTTTTTCCAGCAAGATGGTGCACCACCACATTATGGGCGTCAGGTCCGAGCATTCCTAGATGAACAGTTTCCTGACAAGTAGATTGGTCGTCGTGGGCCAGTTGAATGGCCCCCTAGGTCTCCCGATCTGACCCCCTTAGACTTTTATCTTTGGGGTCATCTGAAGGCAATTGTCTATGCTGTGAAGATACGAGATGTGCAGCAACTGAAACTACGGATACTGGAAGCCTGTGCTAGCATTTCTTCTGCCGTGCTGCTATCAGTGTGTGAAGAGTGGGAGAAAAGGGTTGCATTGACAATCCAACACAATGGGCAGCACTTTGAACACGTTTTATAAGTGATCAGAAACGTGTAAATAACTCAAGAAAGAATAAAGTAACGTTAAAACCAAGCACACCATTGTTTTTCTTGTGAAATTCTCGATAAGTTTGATGTGTCACATGACCCTCTTCCCATTGAAAAAACTAAAGTTGGATACAAATTGGCCGACTTCAAAATGGCCGCCATGGTCAACACACAGCTTGAAAAGTTTCCCCCCTCCCATATACTAATGTGCCACAAACAGGAAGTTAATATCACCTACCATTCCCCTTTTATTTAGGTGTATCCATATAAATGGCCCACCCTGTATATATAACAGGAGACATCTATATATAACAGGAGACAAAAGTGGGGAAAGTGGAGCTCAGGTAAAATATGGAACTAAAGCAAATTATTTCAAAGGTTTCCATGCTCTTTCAAATTTAACTAACGAGAGGGTCTTAGTAGCCCACGACTTCTCCATAGTGTAGGAAAACTGAACCTGATTAACTAATTTCGCCTTAGTCAAAGGATCCGACAACTTCCATCTACGCGCTATCATGAGCCTCGCAGCAAGTATAACATGGGCCATAACTATATGCCCAGAGGCAGGAAGAAATTCCACCCCCAGGAAACACAGGGCCAATCCAGGAGAAGCAACTATGTTAGATTTCAGGATATTGGAGATGTGCCGGAAAAAGATCAACCAGAGGGAAAAAACTATTGGGCATTCCCACCACATGTGCATGTACGTGCCATTTGCTCCACAACCCCTCCAACAAGACTCTGATGCTGTGTCAGACATTTTAGCCACACGTGCAGGTGTAAGATACCATCGGAAAGCAATTTTCCTAGACATCTCCCACTGTATCGAGCTCTTAGAAAGCTGTCTCACCCAAGCCAAGTCCTTAAACCAATCTGGAAGAGATATATTTAAACCTAGATCGTCATTCCATGTCGACATATGTAGCGTCCATGGCCGCGGGCCGCCGGCCGTCGGGTTTACTCACCCCCCATCTCCTTCCTAGGAGACGCCAGTGCTCACTTCCGCTCCGTTCTGCTGTGTCCCGTAGGGTGCACACTTAGGAAATCATCATCATCATCAACTGCCATGATTTCCTGGTCTATAAGAAGGCCCCAGGCCTTCTCATCCTTGCCTGAGCGTTGTTAGTTTTCCCAGTCTGTCTTGCAAATGGTCCCTTAGTGTTTCCTGTTCCAGTTGTTACCCGTGCCTTGTTCCTGTTCCTGTTTCCCGTGTTGTGCCTTTAGTATTGAGTCTTCCACGTCCTGTGTCATCTGCCACATCCGGAGGAATCTGTCACGTCCTGTGTCATCTGCCACGTCCGGAGGAATCCGCCACGTCCTGTGTCATCTGCCACATCCGGAGGAATCCGCCAGGTCCTGTGTCATCTGCCACTTCCGGAGGAATCTGCCACGTATGGCGCAACCTGCGGCACCTGTGTCATCCGCCACGTTTGACGTTACCTTCTGCACCCATCTCCATCAGTGCCAGACCTGCGACCACTGTCCGGACTATCCAGGTACCCTTGTGCAGGACATTGTATTGCTGGGGTTTCCTGTTGTTTGGCCAGCTGCCTCCCCGCTACGGCGGTACGGCCTAGTGGGTCCACTAACCCGCTTCATGACAACATATATGATAATTTAACATTAGGAGTAAGGGAAGTAAATAAGTCATAAAATAGAGAAATGCCCTTAACCTTAGGAGTTTATTAGTGTAAAACAGTATGGCTTGACGTGGGAGAAACGGGCTTGACACATCCACTGAGGAAAGTGCATGTCTGATATAGAGGTACTTATAAAAATCTTTTCCAGGGATACCATAACAAGCCAAAAAAATCCTGAAATGATCTAAAGGTAGAGTCGTTATAAAGAGAAGAGATAGTCTTCATGCCTGCAGACTCCCAGGCATCAATATTAACATTATCTAACAAAGAATACAAGTACCTAAGAGGCATATCTTTCAATGAGCCACCCTCATCCGTTATACGGCAGCGGAGCAGATAAGACCACGCTTGAATAGAAGCTTTTATCCACAACAGGGGGACCCGCAAGGGCACCCTTGAGAAAGAAGCCCTGTTCAAGCAGGCTATGAGGGAAGTACACCGTTCTATCCCCGTCCAGCACTTCCCATTAGCCATCCACAAATTTTTTACTTGGTCTAAAATAGTCGCCATATAATACTTGTGCATGTCCAGAACTCCCATCCCCCCGACCGCCATGGTCTAATCAAAGTAGACATCCAAACCCTCAGGGGCTTTTTTTTTCCAAATAAATTGGGACAATTCCCTATGCAACCTGGGGATAAATGAAGACGGTAAGGGTATAGGGACCATACAAAACGTATATAGGATAATTGGTAAAACCAACATTTTAATAAGCACTATTTTGCCGGCCCAGGAGATAAAAGAAGTAGACAATTTCTCCAATAGCTGCGGAACTCTAGAAACCAGTGGAGAATAATTATAACAAAACAAGAGAGAACTTGGGTAGGCAAGCTTAATACCCAAGTACTGTAAATTATCAACGTTCCACTTATATGGATACTTAACAGCTAACAACGACTGGGTGGAGTTAGATATTCCCATATTCAAAATCTGAGATTTATTTGGAATAACCTTATAATAAGATACCTGACCAAACCTCTCCAGAGTGGCCTGTACTGCTACCAGAGATAACTCAGGATGTGATATTGCTAAAATAACATCGTCAGAGTACAAACCTATTTTGTGAATAGGCACCCCTACCTGTATACCCTGGATCCCCCCATTCAATGGAGAGAGGGAACACACCTGACGAGTACCATTCAAAATCCGAAAGGTCTCTGAAAGGAAACCAGAAACTAGAACTTTAGCCGAAGGGTTGGAGTATAACACTAAAATGGCAGATTTAATATAACCTGACAATCCAAATTGTCCAAATTGGAGAATATCTTAACATCTGAATTTAACAAAGAGATAGGTCTAAAATTGGCTGGGGTGTCAGGATCCTTTCCAGGTTTAGGAATAGCAACAATAGTTGCCGAGAGCATTTCTGCTGGGAAAGATCCCTCGTCTACCGCTTTGTTAAATATCGCTACTAATTGAGGTAATAATAGATCAGAGAACTTTTTGTAATATGCGTTTGTGAAACCATCCGGCCCTGGCGCTTTAACCCGTTAGTGACCGCCAATACGCCTTTTAACGGCGGCCACTAACGGGCTTTATTCTGATGCATGTGCCTTTTTACGGCACTGCATCAGGATAAAGTAAACAGAGCAGGGAGTGTCAAATCTCCCTGCTCTCAGCTGCTAGAGGCAGCTGAGGGCTGGGAGCGTCCCTGCTCTGCCGGGTGAAATCGATATTAGTATCGATCTCACCCGTTTAACCCTTCAGATGCGGTGCGCAATAGCGTGCACCGCATCTGAGTGGTTTTGGAGAGAGGGAGGGAGCTCCCTCTCTCTCCCACCGACACCCGGCGATACGATCGCCGAGTGTCTGTATCTCTAATGGCAGCCGGGGGCCTAATAAAGGCCCCCAGGTCTGCCTGGAGCGACTGCCTGCTAGATCATGCCGGAGGCATGACCTAGCAGATGCCTGGCCGTTTTAAACGGACAGGCAGTAATACACTGCAATACAAAAGTATTGCAGTGTATTACAATAGCGATCGGAGAATCGCATATTATAGTCCCCTAGTGGGACTAGTAAAAAAGTAAAAAAAAAGTTTATTAAAGTTAATGAAAAAAAAAATGTGAAAAAAATGAAAAACCCAGCTTTTCTCCTTATACAATGCTTTACTATTAAAAAACCAAAATAAAGTTAAAAAGTTACACATATTTGGTATCGCCGCGTCCGTAACGACCCCGACTATAAACCTATAACATTATTTAACCCGCACGGTGAACGCCGTAAAAAATTTAATAAAAAACTATGGAAAAATTGCTGTTTTCTGTGAATCCTGACTTTAAAAAAATGTTATAAAAAGTGATCAAAAAGTCGCATCTACTCCAAAATGGTACCAATAAAAACTACAAGTCTTCCCGCAAAAAAAAAGCCCTCATACAACCGCATCGGCGAAAAAATAAAAACGTTACGGCTCTTCAAATATGGAGACACAAAAACAAATAATTTTGAAAAAAAAGCGTTTTTACTGTGTAAAAGTAGTAAAACATACAAAAACTATACAAATTTGGTATCGTTGCAATTGTAACAACCCGCTGAATAAAGTTATGGTGTTATTTATATCACATGGTAAACGCCGTTGATTTAAGACGCGAAAAAGAGTGGCGAAATTGCAGGTTTTTTTCTATTCCCCCCCAAAAAAAAGTTAATAAAAGTTAATCAATAAATAATATGTTCCCCAAAATGGTGCTATTAAAAAGCACAACTTGTCCCGCAAAAAACAAGACCTTATACAGCTATGTCGACGCAAAAATAAAAGAGTTATAGCTCTTGGAATGCGACGATGGAAAAACGTAAAAAATGGCTTGGTCATTAAGGTCTAAAATAGGCTGGTCATTAAGGGGTTAAATGGTTTAAGTGAGAAGACAGTCTTAGAGACCTCTGTACTAGATATAGGGTCAGATGGGGATCTCAGAGAATTGAAACTAATCGAAGGCAGCTGTACGCTATTTAAAAATTAAGAAATCTCCTGTTGTAAAGGTTAATAAATAGAGGGGTCTGAGGACAAATTATATAACTCCTCATAATATATGCAAAATTGTTCCGCTATCAACCGTGGGTCCACCACTCCCCCCCCCCCCTTTAGGTGTGCAATTTTAGCTCTCCCAGCAGATTGCTTTACCTTCCGGGCCAAGAGAGCGCCTGCTCTATTGTTAAGTACATATGAGCTTAATTGAAACTTTCTCAGGGTATAATCATACCTAGATTGTAACAAAATTTGTAAGTGCGCCCGTAGGTTACATAAAGTGTGCATGTGAGATATCGAAGGGGAAGCTTTATTAAGACTCTCTATTTGAGAAATCTTAGTGACCGTATCTGTCACATCTTTTTCCCTTAGTCACTTCACTTGAGCAGAGGCCTGAGTGAGGATACCCCTTATGTAAGCCTTGTGAGCATTCGACAAAGAATAAGGGTTAGTAACAGATGGAGCATTAATATCAAAATAAGTAGTGAGAGCATCCTTAATCCTAGTCTGGTAAGCAGGGTGAGATAAGATATAATCATTAAAGAGTTTGTCCGAGATATATTTTTATTTTAAATTTAAACACACTTACCTGTGCAATCTTGCTTCTGTTCTCCGTTCTGGCAGCTCTTTTCTGCCGATCACATGTCTTCTGACATCACGTTTTCTTCCTCCTCCACTGTCGTGTCGTATCCCGATCACATGGTCTCGCCCCAGCGAGACCTCGGATGGGACACGACACGTCACTGGAGACGTGACGTTTCTGCGGGTGCCCACCCGCCCAGCCTATGCATCTTTTCACTGTGAGCGCGCCTATGCGTGTTCACAGTGAAAAAAGTGAAGAGGGACGGCACCTGCGGACTAGAGAGGTACAGTGGCATCTGTACTTTTAGTTCTTCCCCTATCAAAGCCTACACATAGTAGGCTTTGATAGGGAATTATACAACACGATGCAGCACACGGGTCACATGCAGCCCTTGAGGCTGTTATCTGCGGCCCGCGGGACACCGTTGCGCCGTAGTACACTGTTTAACAACTGGTTCCCGACCGCTGGCTGTATTTTTACGGCCAGCGGTCAGGGACGGGTCCTTAAAACCCGAGCCATAGACTTTCTACGGCTCGGGTTTTAACTTGCTGCCCGCGCGATCGGGCAGCTGAATGTCGGGTCTCCGGCTGTCAGTGACTGCCGGGGACCCGGAGGAGAAGATAGAAGCAGCTTTAGCTGCTTCTGTCTTCTCCGATGTCTTTTTACACAGCGCTCAATGAACGCTGTGTATAGGAATAGAGACAGCGGCCCCGCGCCGCTGTCTCTATTCCTCCCGGTGATCATGTGACTGGTCACATGATCACCGGGTGCCGTTAGTGACAGACTGCTGCTGGGTCTTACTAGACCCAGCACAGCCCTATTAGTGACAATCGTCACTATGAGAGGGCTGATTTCCCCTGTAACTGGGGCTGCAGTGCAACTCCAGTTACAGTGGAAAAGATGGTGTAAAATAAAGAAAAAATATATATAAAGTTCCCCAAAGGTCTTTTCTGACCTTTGGGAGACAGACCATAGTAATAAAAAAAATAGTAAAGTAAAGTGCAAAAAAAAATGTAATAATAAATACACATAAAATACCACCCCAAAAAAATACCGTTCCCCCCGCCAATCATTGTTGTAACGCTAGCGCTGACCCTATTACCCTAATATAGACATGTAATATATAAAAATGTACGGTAGACAATGACGATCACAAATAAAAGGTCTATTTTAGGGTAAAACTGTTATTACAAAAAAAAAAATAGCTGAAACGTAAAAAAGCTTATTTTTTTACTATTATTTTCAAACTTTATGAAAGAAATTTCTAAAATGGCAAAAAAGGTGTGTATAAAAACGATAAAAAATGAAACCTGCATTGTCTACGGAAAAAACATCGCAAAAATCACGTCGTTAGCCCAACAAATTAAAAAGTTATAGCCATTTAACGAACACGTGCTAAAAATGGCTAAACGGTGTCTGGTCCTGAAGGCGCAAAATAGCCCGGTCCTGAACTGGATAAGATCTTCTGGGGTCCTGTATCTAAGCCTACATTGTTAGGGTATGTTCACACGAGGGCGTCCATAACGGCTGAAATTACGGGGATGTTTCCGCCTGTTTTTTTTTAAGCGGAAACAGCGTAGCAAAACTTGTAAAAAACGGCCCGAAAATGCGTACCATTGATTTCAATGGGAGGCGTCGGCGTCTTTTTCCCGCGAGCAGTAAAACTGCCTCGTGGGAAAAAGAAGCGACATGCCCTATCTTCGGGCGTTTACGCCTCTGACCTCCCATTGACTTCAATGGGAGGCAGAGAAAGCGTATTTCCATTGTTTTATGCCTGCGGCGCTCAATTGCCGTGGGCGAAAAACACCACGGAAAACGACGCGAAAAACGCAGCAAAAAAAGCCGCAAAAACAACGCCAAAAAGGCTACGATAAACGCCGCGAAAAACATCGCAAATAAAGCCGCGAAAAAAGAGGCAAAGAACGGCACGAAAAACGACAGGAAAAACGCCACGAAAAACGCAACGAAAAACGCAGAAACAAAACCGCAAACAATGACGCAAAAAAAGACGCGAAAAACGACGCAAAAAAGGCTACGATAAACGCCACGGAAAACGTTGCGGAAAAACATAGCGGAAAAAGACGCGAAAAAAGGCGCAAACAATGAGGCAAAGAACGCCGCGAAAAACAACTGGGAAAATGCCACGAAAGACGCAACGAAAAACGCAGCAAAAATAGCCGCAAACAACGATGCAAAAAAAGAAACGATAAACGATGCGAAAAAGGCTATGATAAAAGCAACGGAAAACACAGCAAAAAAAGACGCAAACAAACAAGCAAAAAACGCCAAGATAAACTAAGCGAAAAACGGGCCGAACAAAGCGGCAAACAAAACTGCAAACAGCGCACAAAAAACTCCGGGAAAAATGACGCAAAAATCAACGTGCAGGGAGAGATAAATCTGCCGCAAACTTCAAGTCGGAATTTTTAGGCAGCTATTCCTCCGGCAAAAAAACTCAGTGTGAACATGGCCTTAGTGGAGAGAGACATGAGATAGAGGAGGGTGGACGAGAGTGAGGGAGACACGAAGAGGTTTATAGACCTGAAAAGAGAAAGAAAACATAAATGTGAAAAACATAATGGGGGGGGGAAACATTTGCTCACCATCCTTCAAGAATGTCAGCAAGGAGACAAGTCCAGTGAAGGAGGTCAGCGGGGAGGAGCAAGGACAGCTCACGTGAACTCTTGGAAGGTACGTGCACGCTCATTGCAGCCTGCAATGAGCGTGCACGGGAAAAAAGTTTCATAACAAGGAAAGATCAACAAACCAGACCTGAACTGCATGTAAACAAGCTGTGCTAAATTCAAAGAAGAAATGTGCTAAGTAGAATTTTTTTAAAAAATAATGCTTTATTTAGGTTGTCTGTATAAGGGGTAATGTATGGCACAGTTTTTGAAAAAATTTTGGTATCTCGGACAACCCCTTTAAGCTTCCACTGAGAGGGCGGAGGAGATTTAAACCTTTCCTCAACAGTTAATGAAACCGGAGTGTGATCAGATCAGGTAATGTCCCCTATAGAGGATGATCTTGCCAACAATAGCATTTGTCTATCAGTGAGAAAGTAATCTATTCGGGAGTAAAATAATCTAGGAGAGGAGAAGAACGTATAATCCCATTCAGAACCATGTTGGCATCGCCATATATCAAATAACCCTTCCTCCAATACCTGACGTGAAAGAAAATCACTTCACATACCAAGTCACCATCTGGTACTGTATTAAAATCTTCCACAATTATAAGACAGCCCTGTTTAAGTTCCTCCACCTTTAATGCCAACTTGGAAAAATATTTGCCTCGTCTCTTATTGGGAAAGTACACATTTACAATAATATATTTCACATTGTTAATATCACAAATTAATATGAGAAAACCACCCAAGGGATCCCACTCTAATGTATGAAGAGTGAAAGCTACAGTATTTTTGACAGCTATAAGCACCCCTTTTTTCTTAATATCAGCAGAGGCAGTAAAAACATGAGGGAAAGCTTTGTGTGTACACACTGGGGTCGAGGAAGAACGAAAATGAGCCTCCTGAGCCAGCAGGACATCACACCTTAAATTACAAGCCTCTTTCCACAATGGACTATGTTTAAGCTGACTATTTAGCCCGTTAATAGAGGAGAGTATAAGAGGCATTAAGTTGAAGAGACGGGGAGTGCCATGTAGCCGATCGGGCTATCCAATCTATAGTTTGATGAAGAAATAAGCATGACATCCTGTAAATAACATTCAAAGAGCTATTAAGCACGACATTAAATCCCTGTAAAGAAGAACAAATAAACATACACACAGAAAAGAACAAATAGGACAAATACAAATGGAAAAAAAAAAAAGTTGTTGGGCACCATCTGGAAGAAAAAGCCTGGAGGAACACGAAAAATAAGGAATATATTCCTGTGCTTATACTAGGAAAACAAAAAACTAATCATCAACGGACATGACAGCCTTTAGCACATTCAGGTAGAGCCCCCAGAGCGACCAGCAGAAGACCATTCCTCAGTAATCCACAAGGGTGAAGAAACCAGGGGGTGATGGGAAGAATAAGCAAGGCCTTGTGAGGAAATCTTCCACTATTTTTGCAAGGAGAACCCCGCGTCCACCGAAGAAATCACCGTCATACCTCCATTTTTATAGACCAGCAACTTAACTGGAAACCCCCACTTATATTTGATACAGGCTTTTCTCGCAAGGCCTGTGTAATAGCTGAAAACTGCCTCCTGGCACGTTCAGAAATTCCTCTCACTTTTATATTATTGCGCCGGGATCGATCCTCCGCTTCTGCAGCCTTAGATCTAAGCCAGTGAACTTCCTCCTCCAGCGCGTTGTGGGCATCCACTAACTCATTATGAGCTTAAGAAAACTCCACCATCTTTCTTTCTCCTACTTGGTCAGTCCGGACACCAAGATCATCAATATTGGTTTTTAAAGTAGTAGTGAGAGCAGAAACCTGGAGGGAGATATTATTCTGCAGAACAATCAACATAGATTTAAGGAAATCCTCAGTCAGTGGAGCTGAGGAGGACGGGAACCCCTCCAAAGTAACAGAGCCAACAACCGCGGCTCACACACTCCCCTACCAATAGACTCTGTCCTTCCACCATTTTTAGCGGATGTCTCCCTTGAGAGGGTACCATCAAGGATGAAAGAGCGGGGGGAACGGAAGATCCCTCCAGCGGGGCATCCCCTGAGATTAGAGCGCTAGTATTAACTACTTGGTTATCAGCCTCCACAATGTTGACGTAGGCCGTCAATTTCCGTGGGCCCACAGCTTTGCCCCTCCGTTTCACCATATCCTGCACTTTATTTAGCAGTGATACGTTCGGTAAGCTCCCTATACAGCTCCCTATAACCCAACCTGGTCAATGGCCTGTGCAAGAAACCGGAAGTATCGGTAAGTCCACCCGCACTTTAATTTAGGCCGGGTATCCGACGGAAACATAGGCCGCAATATTGGAGTGAACTGAGAAGGGAGGCTCCAGTATCATCCCTAGGTAAGTATGACCACCAACCTTATCCTCCAGACAGTGCAGGTCCCCGAAGCCGGCCAGAGGTTGCAGAAACCCACAAGAACAGACAGAAGCAGATGCCGACACGAGCCGGGGATGCAACGGCACCGCACCTCGCAAGAGTACCCGGAAGTCCGCCGGTAGTCCACTGGCTCTTACACAGAACGGAGACCTCGCTGCCCGAAATCGTCCAGAAGCAGGTGAGTGAACTACCAGATTGAAAGTCGCAAGAAATCACCTTCATGAGCTGCTATGAGACGCTTAAGCACAGGACTGCAGGGAGTGCTTAGACCATGCGACCGCTCCGGTTTGAGGTTTCGGCCATTTTAAAATCTTAAAAGATTTATTGTTATTATATATTCAGATGACCAATATTGGAGTTCTGATCTGCCAGTAATTCAGGGAGATTTATTTATTTATTTATTTTTACAACCTTAAAAACCTGTCACTCTTCATTAACCCATTAGTGACCGCCAATATATCTTTTCACGGCGGTCACTAACAGGCTTTATTCTGATGCATATGCCTTTTTACGCCACTGCATCAGAATAAAGCAGCGCCGCCGGAAGCAGTTAAAGCTCCTGCTCCCAGCTACCACCGGTAGCGGAAATATAGCAGCAGACCTGCTCGAGAGGGTGGGATCTAAATCAGCACTTATACTGCCCCTTTAATCTCTTAGTAATTTAAGAGGGAGGGAGCTCCCTCTCTCACCCCACCGGTACACCCACGATGCGATCGTGGGCTGCCAATGATTTCTACTGGGGGCCGAACAAAAGCCCCCAGGTCTGCCTCTAATGAGTGACTGAGGCAGTGGAGGCAAAACAGGACGAACCTGTGTCAGGCAACGGAAAAAGCATCTTGGTCCCCATTGGAGGACCTCTCCAGAACTCCAGTTAAGAACCGGAGCGTGTAGACAAAGCCAAGACAGGCCCAGCAGAACAGGGTTGATTTGCTTTAGGCAGCATGAGGAAGGTGATCTGTTCCAAGTGGAGAATCCCGATTCTTAGTGTCAGTGGTTTGGTAACAGCCAAAATAGAGCAATGGCAGTCCATTTACAGAGGCAACAGCCAGGGGTATCTCCAGAAAAACTATGGGTAAATATAGAGGATCCACTAGATTCTGCTGGATAAAATTTGCAGCTGCTTTAGAATACAGATAGGCAGAGGAGGAGTGTGATGTCTCTCCAGAGATGATGGTCACAGGATAATTTGGGAGAGGCTTTGACATTTGGCACCATCCTACCTAGGGTTGTCTCTACAACCAAACCTAGATGCTGAAGTTTGGCGCACAAACACAAAATGGCCTTTAAGGCCGCAATACAGACACAGACCTAGGGAACGTCTGCTCTGTTTCTCCTGCACCTGTTGCTCAGGTAGAGCGACAGGAGGGGGCAATAGTTGTCTCCGGAACGAGGGTGCCAGTCTGTGGAAATGTCTCTCCCGCCGAACCTCCATAGCACGTTCCTTTACCTGGGTAGCCAACAGGATAAGGGCATCCAGGGTAGAAGGAAGATAGCGGTCTGCTAACTCATCCTTGATGTGCGAGGATAGTCCCTGCTAAAATGTCACCACCAATGCCTCATTGTTCTAAGCCAACTTTGCTGCCAGTGTACGGAAGGAGATAGCATACTCTTCTACCTGGCTCCTCGAACACAGTACGAAAAGTCTCTAGGAATAATGCCAGGTCCGAGAATTCAGGGGCCTCTCGTATATATGGTATATGGGTTGAGGAAACCTCTATAGGCTCTAGGATCACCGTCATATCGAGGTGGTAAAGGCAGCAAAACTGTGGATCTGGAACAGACAGGAGGAGCTACAGGCAGTGAAGTGGCAGCAGCAACCTGAAGCAGAGCAGGGGGCTGATCCAGTTGGGCGATGATGGAGTTTAGTGCCACGAGGAGTTGATCCTGGCGTGCACGCAGGTCACGCATATCCGATTGCATTACCTGAACAGAGGTCTTAGGTTGGCCAGCTGGTTCCATGGCCTAAGTGTACTGTCACGATCTGAGGGTATGTGGACCCACTAAGCCACTCCGCCGTAGCGGAGAGGCAACTGGCCAAGTCACAGTCTATGCAAAAGTTCACAGCACCAGGGTACCTGATGGCACGGATGGGGCTAGATGTGGCAGGTTGCGCCAGACGTGGCGGATGGTACCCGGAGTAGCAGATAACACCAGACATGGTGTATACCAGCAGGCGTGCCAGGCTGCGCCAGACGTCGCATGTAACCGCAGGCGGCACAACACCACTCCAATATTAAACAGGTTTAGGTACAAAACTCAGCACAGGATACAGGAAACAGGTAGCAGGGCACGGGAACACTGGGAGCAGGATAACACTAAGTGATCATTTGCAATACGAACATGGGAAAACTACAACAATGCTCAGGCAAGGAGTGAAAGGGCAGAGCCCTTTTTATAGTTCAAGGTGATCATGGTGAATTAACCATACATTATATGTGCGCGCTCGCCCTTTAAGGCTGGGTGTGAGCAAGCGCATGCACACTATGTGAGGCTGCAGAGCGGAAGGAGATGCCGGCCAGCATTCACGAGTCCATGGCCGCGGCCATAGAGGGGTGAGTAGGAATGACGGTCCGCAGCCGTGAATGTTACAATATATCTTTTAAAATCTCCCGATTTACTGTAGTTTCAGTATTCTTATTTACCATTACATGATCCCAGTCAACAAGACTAAGGACTTGCCTCAGTCGATTGAATTTTGCTTTCCTCCGTACTGTTCTATTGAAAATTATATTAAAACCTGAATAAAAGTGATTATCCACAAAACAGAAAGCTTAGTTATTTTTATAGGATTTATTTTGTAAAAAGTTGCAAAATTTATTTTGTTATTGATTTTATTGATAAAAGATGCAATCAGCCAATGAACAAGCAATTGTTTGTTCATTGGCCGATCTTTGCCCTTTTTACACAGGGCCATTATCGTGAATAGAGATGAGCGAACTTATGATAAGTTCGTTTCGGCTGGTTCGCCGAATTTCTTGAAAAAGTTCGATTCGGACCGAACTAGTTTGGACCGAACCTGTAATTCAAGAAAGCCCATAAAAATCATGTATGGAGCTCCCGTAATGACGGATGGCTACATGTGTGCATCCGGCATTACGGCAGCATTGCTAGGCGACGTCAGTAAATAGTCACTGTCCAGGGTGCTGGAAGAGTTAACTGATCGGCAGTAACTCTTTCAGCACCCTGGACAGTGAATTCCGATCACAATATAGAGCAAACTGTAAAAAAAAAAAAAAGGACGTTTGTACTTACCGAGAACTTCCTGCTTCTTCCTCCAGTCCTGTCTCCCGGCCGTTGCCTTGGTGACGCGTCCCTCTCGACATCCCTGGATGACGTTTCAGCCAATGTGACCGCTGCAGCCAATCACAGGCCAATCACATGCTGCAGCGGTCACATGGACTGTCGCGTCATCCAGGGATGTCGAGCTGGATGTCAAAAGGGGGACGCGTCACCGTTGCGTTGGTGACGCGTCCCTCTTTCGTCATCCAGCCCGACCTCCCTGGATGACGCGGCAGTCCATGTGACCGCTGCAGCCTGGGATTGGCCTGTGATTGGCTGCAGCCTGTGATCGGCCTGTGATTGGCTGCAGCGGTCACTTGGACTGAATCGTCATCCCGGGAGGTCGGACTGGAGGGAGAAGCACGGAGTTATCGGTAAGTAGGAACTTCTATTTTTTTTTACACGTTGATGTATCTTGTGATCGGAAGTCACTGTCCAGGGTGCTGAAACAGCTACTGCCGATCGCTTAACTCTTTCAGCACCCTGGACAGTGACTATCTCCTGATGTCGCGTACCGGAAAATCAGTGACTCATAAGCCGGGTTCGGTCAAAATGTGTTTCGGTTGTCCCGGTTCGCTCATCTCTAATCGTGAACGAACATTCACACAAACACTTATTCACCCAATTATTGGCCCATGGGAAAGAGCCTTTATGGGCACAGGCAAACAAAAAAAAAATCATACTTACCCAGAACGCCCTCCTTCTTCCTGCAGTCCGGCCTCCTGGGATGACATTTCATCCCATGTGACCGCTGCAGGCAATCATAGGCTGCAACGTCACATGGCCTGCAAAGTCATCGTAGGAGACCAGACTACGCACAGATAAGATCGAGGGCGTAAGTATGAATGGCTTTCTTCCACAGCGGAAATTTAGTTTTAATACCACAATGTGGGGGAGACCACCCGTGCCTTCAAAACTCGTTTAAATAATCATCGCTTCTCGATACGTAAAAATAAACTTGACTTGCCTGTAGCTAAGCATTTCTCGGAATTTGGTCATAATGAAAGGGACCTAACATTTATGATTTTGGATCATATCCCGCCATTACAGTTTGGCGGTGACCGACATATGGCTCTACACAAAAAATAATTGAGGTGGATATTCTTATTAAATACACTGAAACCCTTTGGCCTCAATGTAGAATTTGCTGTAGATAGGATAGCCATATGATGCCTTCATGTCTCTGTTCCATCTTCTAGGTTCTCTAATGTTCTCTTCTCTATAATGATTGATGACACATTAATATTTACATTCTTTTAATAATGATTTCTTTGTCAATGTTTGATGAATACAAATTTTTACATATTTTCTGTATTCTTTCAGATCTGAATACCACTCCCAACAGAACTTCGGAATCTCCTCTATTATTTTCAATAATAAAGTTACTGTGTAATTGATACTTGCCATGGCTATGTTATGTTCGTTTGGTCCTATTATATTAATGAAATATGTATATTATTTAACTGAGTTTTTTCTAGTCTCCTATTCTTGGTTTTAAGTGATGATGAGATATTATAGTATTCAATATATATTCTTCATTGCGATACGATGTCGCTGATGTGACACTTTTGGTCCGTTACACGGGTGAGGTTGACGGGACATCCTGTGCACGTGAAGACGTTGCTAAGTGGTTCTGGTAACCCTGGGAATAAGGTTGTTCTGGACACGTGATAGTGGACAGAGATCTGTGTACCCACGTGTGGATCATTTATAATAAGCCTCTATAATAATATAATACTGTAAATATTACTCTTTAGTATTTCTTTGATATCTCCATTACTTACCACGAGGAGCATGTATTGGTGTATATGCTTTTTTTGCATTCTGGACCTTTTGACTGACATGGCCGTATTATCTGGGGTAGTTGTAGACAACAACGCTACCCGACACTGTTATCAATGATCCGTGATATATCTGTATCAGTTGCTTGGCAACTTGTGATGCCGTTACACACATGATCAGACCAGTGGAACGCATTGACACGCATTACATCACTATGATGCGCTCGATGCGTTCTGCTGCTGAGCAACGATACACTTCCGCCTCTGGAGATTACACGGATGTATTACATCCTAATTACCACGAGTTGTGCAGCTGACTACTACTATGTATGCCTATGGCTTTGCATGCTAACGATCTCCCCAATACATCTGAAGTTCTGATTGGTGAGTGGGTTCATGATGATGTATCTCAACACCACTGAGGCATAAATGATTATGTTTTAATCAGCTGTTTTTAACGTTTGTTGTATTATATATTGCTGTTCACGCTATTGTATATGCACATATGCACTTTTTGTATCATATTTATTATGTATAATGATACCTTAAACCATGTATTAACCAAGTTTTTTAGCACTTAACACTTTATTATATTGTAATGAGACCAATTATGCAAAGTGGTCTCAACCCTATATATGTTTGCAGTATTAGATGTGTCACTAGGCTTGATAAAGATCCTATTGTAGGATTGAAACGTTGCTGTTGTATCTGGAGTGAATAAACCACCATTTTTTTCATATTGGAGTGCTGCAAATTTTCTTTTTCTATATATATATATACATATATATATATATATATATATATATAGTGGATGTTGGGAAGGGGTTAAAACTGGGCCAGGAACAGCCAAACTCTGCTACAAGGGTGAGGTTGTGGTAGGCAGTTTCAGATCACAGGTCCACCATGGCAAGACTAAGCACAGCAACAAGGCACAAGATAGTTATACTGCATCAGCAAGGTATCCCAGGCAAATATTTCAAGCATACTGGGGTTTCAAAATGTGCTGTTCAAGCTCTTTTGAAGAACCACAAAGAAACGGGCAATGTTAAGCACCGTAGACGCGGTGGTCGGCCAAGGAAACTTAGTGCAGCAGATCAAGGACACATGATGCTTACCTGCCTTCGAAATTGGAAGATGTCCGGCAGTGTCATCAGCTCAGTACTGGCAGAAACCTGTGGGACCCAGGTACACCCTACTACTGTTCGGAGAAGTTGGACACAAGTGTTCTTCATGGAAGAATTGTGGCCAAAAAGCCATACCTTCAACGTGGAAACAAGCCTAAGCGACACGACTATGCATGAAAACATAGGAACTGGATGCAGAAAAATGGCAGCAGGTGCTCTAGACTGAGGAGTCAAAATTTGAAATATTTGGCTGTAATGGAAGGCAGTTTGTTCACGGAAAGGCATGACCGTGGTACAATAATGAGTGTCTGCAGGCAATAGTGAAGCATGGTTGAGGTTCCTGGCAAGTTGCTGCATTTCAGCAAATGGATTTGGGGATTTGGTCAGGATTAATGGTGTTCTCAATGCTGAAAAATACAGTCAGATACTTATCCATTGAAATACCATCAGGCAGGTGTCTGATTGGCACAAAGTTTATTCTGCAGCAGGACAACGACCCTAAACATACAGCCAATGTCATTAAGAACTTTCTTCAGCGTAAAGGAGAACAAAGAGCCCTGGAAGTGATTATATGGCTCTCACAAAGCCCTGATCTCAACATCATCATTGTTGTGCTGAGTCTTCCAGAGCAGAAGTCGTTATTTGCAGCTCTGGGTAACACAGAGGCGCCCTAAGAATAGGACCTGATATGATGACAATATGTCCTAATAGGGCATATGGATAAAAGTTGGCCTACTAGGACACCCTTTTAATTATTTTTCATTGAAAGTTTTGGAGTACCTACAGTTATAAACAAAAAACTATTATAGGGCAGGAGTTTACAATATAATTGATATTCTGTATCATTGTGTTAGGGTATATTGATGTTAAAATGAAGCACGGACCAGCCGCGGTTTGTGCTACGAGCTTCATACTAGACAGTAGGAGACAATGTGTTCAGCCCTGCATCCTAGGCTACTGTCTTCAGTATGGGAGGCAGCGCTATAGGATCCTTTGCTATAATAGCAGCATATTTTCTAATCCAAAGAATCTAATAAAAAACAGTGTAAAATGTAATCTGTCACTACAAGCCAAAAATCATCACTGGACCACAAATACAGAATACATAGAAGCTGTATTGAAAAAACAAACAAAAACGAAAACATTGATTTAATACAAGAAAAAAAAAAAAAAAGCTTGCACGTGGTCACTACTGCTATTTATAATCATGGGTCTAGAGAAATAAATCCACATCTATTTTTTGTGGTCAATTATTCATAGTCACAAGGACATTGCTACAGCAGCAGGGACCACAGCAATAGGAACTATGACATCACTTTAGTGTATCCCACCCATGTTGCCACACAGCAACACTGCACGCTGCATTGCCCTTCTACAGTTTCATTCTGTTACTTTTAGGCTATGTTCACACACTGCGTAAAAGCACAAAGCGTATCCGCCCTATGTGTCGCAGGGAATTCCGTCTGGCGAATTCTGATTGGCTGCAGTGGTCCCATGGGATGAAACGTCATCCCAGGAGGCCGGGCCTGGAAGAAGATATACAGGCTTCTGGGTAAGTATACAATTTTTTTTTTTTCGGAGTTTCGTTTTTTTGCGGCAGAATTACTGCGATTCCGCCGCAAAAAAACGCAGCATTTGCTATTTGTTGCGGGATTTACATCCCCATTGAATTCAATGGGGAAATCCCGCAAAAAAGAAGAAAAGTTTACGCGAATACAATTGACATGATGCGGATTAAAAGAAAACGAACCACATGTCAATTTCTGTGCGTTTTTTCCACTCAGCGTTTACGCAGCTTGTGGATGAGATTTGTTCAAATCTCATCCACTTTGCTGCTACTGTATTATGCTGCAGATTTTCCACAACTAAATCCGTTGCGGAAAATCCGCAGTGCTAAGGCTACATGTGAAGTGACCCATGCAACCAATAGATGCAATATAATGCATTGTTTATAATCTAAAGCAATAAGCAGCATAATTCATTTTGTGAATAAAAAACTAAACACAATCATAATTGACCTTTAAAGGGAATGTGTCGCTAGAAATTATTTATTTTTTTTAATTTATTTTTTTAGTTAAACAGTTAGTAAATACATGATTAGACATTGTAGTAATTTTTTTAATTTTTTCACAAGTCAGGAAATATTACAAATTAGATTCTAATTTACAACATTTCCCTGTGCTGGTCACTAGAGGGAGCAATTCCCAAAATTGCAGCATTGGCATGTGGTAAAGCAACCACATTGCTTTATCCTGCAAAATTTGAGAAGACACACTCGCTCTAGCGTCCTCAAACAATCCCCCCTCCTTTATCCTGGCTAGTGCCAGGAGAAAGGAGGGGATTGAATGTTCAAACCTCCTACACTGTGTGCCGCCATTTTTTTTAGCGAATACACAGTGGTAATCACACACTAAAACACGAACATACACAAACATAACTTACCTGCTCCTGCCGACGCCGTTCCCTCCGCTCCGTCTGCCCCTCCGCTCCTATTGCTTGCTTCTAATCACATGTCCGGAAGCCACGACCGGAAGTAGTCATCTTACTGTCCGGCCGCTGCTTCCGGTCCACATAAAAATGGCGCCGGATGTCGCTCGGCCGAAGACCTTTCATTTGGACTGTGTGGGAGCGGCGCATGCGCCGTTCCCACACAGACGGCGTACACCATAGTGAATGGAACGGCTCCCGTTCGCATTCTCTATGGGGATGTATGTGCTGTATTCCATCTCAGTATGTGTCGTAATCGACACATACAGAGATGAAAAAAAAAATGGCAGCCCCCATAGTGAAGAAAAAGTAAAAAAAAAAAAAGTAAAACACAAACACACAAATAAATACAATTTATTTTAATAAAACACTAAAAGCAAGTTAATATAAAAAAAAATTATTTTGCGACACCCTTCCTTTAATGCTTGTTAGATGAAAATTATTTATTCTACTAAGGCTTGGGAAGAACAGTGACATGGCGCTGTCTGTGCGTTACAGTAAAATACGACACAAGCCCAATGTTTCCCTATGGAAAAAAAAGTTGCAAATGGTCATTGCGCACCGTGATTCACAGGCAATATTGTGACCTTGTGGAACCCTACTCCAAAAGTTGGAATAAAAAATTGTTTATCAGTAAAGGTGACATTTGTATGCATGCTCTACTATTCAAGTCTATGGGCCAAGAACGCAGCATCTCCAATAGAATACACAGCATAAATTGACATGCAACACACAGCACTTTCTGCACGACTTTTCTGCTTTTTGTTCCGCAGCGTGTGGCTGAGATTTGATAAATCTTATTAAATTTGCTGCTACTGTAAATGCTGCAGAATTTCCTCACAGAATTTAGTTGCCGAAATTCCGCATGGTTTACATTACGTGGGAACTCAGCCTTTCTGCAGCAATATGCACAGCAAAAAGGCACCATTTGCATATTTCTGTGACAGCGTTTTTTGAAATTCTGCTGCCGATTTTCTGTTGTAGAAAATCGGCAGGATATACGGTGTGTGGAAACATAAGCCAAAGCAACCAATTAGATACAAGATATTATTTTTCCTGACCAGATTTGAAAATTGCAAAAGTGATATGATTGGTTGATATGAGCACCATTGATGCTATTTAATCCCTCAAAGATGCTTCCTATTTTGACCAGGATGCTGCAATATTTTGGGTTTTTCCATTTCCACATTCCGAAAACCATAACCTTTTTTTTCCATCGACGGACCTGTGTGAGGGCTTTCCTTTTGCAGGATGAGCTGAGGGTTTGTAGTGGTACAATTTTGGGGTAAATACAAGGACACATATTTTATTCAGATTTTTTGGGAGGTGGGATGAACATAAAAACAGCAATTCTGTCATTGTCTTTCTTTATTTATGACGTACTTAATGCAGGTTAGGTAATGTGATAATTGCATAAATTGGGTCATTATGATTATACTAATCATGAGAATTTATGATTGTGAGAATTTTTTTTTTATATAATAAAGCCTTTTTATTGAGGAAAAGGGCTTTTATTTGCATTTTCTCTTTTTTATATTTTTAAACATTTATTTATATACTTTTAAGTCCCACTAGGTGACTAGAATATGCGATCGTGTGATTGCTCATATAATACACTGCTATACTTCTGTCTTACAGTGTATTATGTATCATGCCTATGTATTATTTATTATGCTTGTCATAATACAATACAATAATCCTAAAGGCATTTTTTACACTATCCACTACACCACAGATCACTCCTCAGCAGTCATCTCATTGACATCACAGGCAGGAATACAATGAAGGGTAACACCTCTATTATAAAGTTGGAGGCAGATAACATTGACCATTCACACCATTGACAATAAGTGATGGACACAGTTCACGTCTTCCCCACCCTGCACAGTGACCACCACACAGGTCACAGAGCATGCACACAAAACTCTCCCATAGGTTAGCTAACGGGCACCGATCAATTAT
This sequence comes from Rhinoderma darwinii, assembly GCF_050947455.1. Classification (NCBI taxonomy): domain Eukaryota; kingdom Metazoa; phylum Chordata; class Amphibia; order Anura; family Rhinodermatidae; genus Rhinoderma; species Rhinoderma darwinii. The sequence goes on from NW_027464157.1 coordinate 110,379, forward strand.
AATAGCCTGTCGATCGGTGCTTCTTTGCTCCATATGGAGCAATAATTTGGAGTATGGGGACAAATGAGCGAGGGAACAACCAATTTAATGGCGCCATAAAGGATGTGATCAGTCAAGAAACGAGCAATTGCTAGAAGCTTGGATAAATTTCAGTTTCTGGCACCAATTATAGTAAATGTGTCTGGCCACAAGCGCCCCTTCCGCTAATGACCCACCCACTTTTTAGTAAGGTCCCGTAAGCGGTGCAAACGGCACAAAAGTAATATTTTTTCCAGGATGGGAAATAATAATAACAATATTCTTTATTTAGTACTTTCTTGAACCCGCAGCACTCCGTGTTTCAAGGGTGCGTGAGTAAGCTTCCACGCTAACGTATAAAAAATGGGAATTCAGCACTCCAAGGTATTATGCAATAATAATTACGTCCGTGGATAAGGATATGCGGCGCTTGCGACCTCGGTCGCTGTTAGGTAATGAGCGCCATTACCTAACAGCGACCGAAGTTGCAAGCGCTGCATATCCTTATCCACGAACGTAATCCGTGTCTGAAGAAGGTCGAATGTATGGACCAAAACGTTAAACCTATTTTTGGATTAGTACTTTTCGCTATATGTGAAATAAAATATCACTTATTGCATAATACTTTGGAGTGCTGAGTTCCCATTTTTTTTATATTCTTTATTTATATAGCATCATTTTCTTCTGCAGCACATTAGCATTCAGAGGGAACATGTACAAACAATATAATACATTACATAGTGACAAAACAAATTAACAATTGAAACAAGATGTAAAAAGTGCTTGCACCGACAATGCAGGTAGAATGCTTTTGGTCAAAGGTCGCATAATGTCTCAAGTGTTTAGATTTGCCTCTCTTTACTTACCAAACTCAGGTCAAGGCTCTGCCTTAGCTGGCAATTTAGACGTTTTGGAGGAGTTCGGCGAGGGGACTTGGATTTTGGGAGGAGATTTTAATGTTGCCTTGGACCCACTTCTAGACACCACAATAAGCTCCTCCAATATTTCTCGCCCTAAGCTTTGGTATCTGAAACTTAATCTATATGAACACCGCCTGGTAGATACTTGGCGCTGTTTATATCCTTCAGGACGAGATCACTATTTTTATTCTGCAGTACATAATATGTACTCTAGATTAGATTATTTCTTTATAAAACACTATTCGCTTCACTCATTACGCTCCTCATCAATAATGCCAATTATTTTCTCACAACATGCCCTCATTATGCTGACATTTTCCCTTATACATCCTATTTTTCACAGTAGCAATGGAAATGGAATGCCTCCTTGCTGAAGGACCAAGGGATTTATGGGTTCGTTAAACAAGCTGTTGTAGAGTACTTCTTCTCAAACGACACAGACAATATAGACTCCTGTACCCTATGGGAGGCACATAAATGTGTCATTCGTGGAGTTCTAATCCAGCAAGGCTCTAGAATCAAACATGAACACACTGAAGCGATCACTAATTTACTTTCTCAAATCCAAGACATGGAAAAACATCATAAATCTTCTCTTGATGAGGAGAAACAAATTAATCTCCTGAAAAAATTAGAAGAGCTACGCTCTCTCTTAAATGATAAAGCAAAAGTCACTCTGACTAGATGCAGGCGCAATTTCTATGAATTTGGTAATAAATGCAGTAAAGCTTTGGCTAGGTCTCTAAGATTAAGGCTTCTACCTATGTGCCTGCTGTGAACTTTAAATCATCTTCTCAGGTTCACCTCCCAAGTGATATAGTCGCTGTCTTTCGAGATTACTATGCTTCTCTATATTCGATAGATAGTTTTCACGTATCTCAGTCAGACTTTAGGGACCGTATTAAAGAATATATTGCGAGCACTGACTTTCCAACTTTAGCTGACTCTGACTTAGAGAAGCTCAAATTACAGAGAAGGAAATGAAAGATGCTATTAAGAACTCTCCATCTGGGAAAGCTCCAGGCCCAGATGGTTTTTCCCTGGAATATTATAAGGCATTCCAGGATGTTATTCATCCATACTTCCTACGGTTCCTTAACGCCTTTTCTCCGTCTAATCCCTCATTAAGGGACTCATTGCTAGTAAAAACCCGGCAAAGACCCTCTAAATTACTGCAATTATAGACCAATTTCGTTGCTTCATCTGGATATTAAAATCTTTGCGAAAATTCTTTCCAGACTACTACTTTGATGGACTAGATTATTCACCCAGATCATGCAGGTTTTATGACAGGGAGGGAAGCTAGAGACAATACTATAAAAACTATAAACCTTATATATAAGTCTAGATTTGAGAATAAACCAATGATGTTTACTTTCCACGGATGCAGAGAAGGCTTTTTGACAAAGTAAATTGGATCTTTATGGAGGAGACTCTGCGTAAAGTCGGATTAGGGACTAATATGATTGCTCGGGACATGGCTCTATATTCAGTCCCTTTGGCGAGGGTTATAGTAAATGCCTAACTATCAAAAAAAATTCAAATCTTTAACGGTACGCGTCAGGGAAGCCCACCCATTAAATTCTGGTATCTTGCTCCAAGATTTAAAAAAATAAAATAGCTGCTTACGCGGATGATCTATTGTTTTATATTACTAAATCAGCTGCCACTTTATCAAATTTACCAAATGAATTTAAATTATATTCAGAGATTTCTAATTTTAAAATCAACTCAGCTAAATCAGAGGCGAAGAATATTACTTTAACATCGGACTTGATGCAATCTCTCAAACAATCTTTTGAGTTTCGTTGGTGCGATATTTCGTTGAAATATATGGGAGTTAATATTACCCCTAACCCATCCAATTTATATCAGTCTAACTTTCCCAACTTCTATGCACTATACGTGAAGACTGTAAGAAATAGATCAAGGGGAACTTCAGCTGGCTAGGTCGTTGTACTATATTCAAAATGAATTTACTACCCCGTATTCTATATCTTACGCAAGTATTGCCGATTAGAATCCCTTCTTCTTTTTTTAAAGTTGATTCTATCCAAATACCATTTATATGGGCTGGGAAGACCGCAACAATTAAATGGACATTGCTGTGTCGACCTAAAAATTGTGGGGGCCTTGCTTTGCCGGATATCAAAACCTATTATCTGGCAACACATCTGACACAAGCAATCGATTGGTGCCGACATGGATCCCTTAGACCTTGGATCTAGGTCGAACAAGGTTTTTCCCGTATTTCTTTGGCGGCATGTTCGTGGCTGGAGCCTTCATTTTTACTCCACTTGCGTCTCCATCATACTATAGGTTTGACACTGCAATGTTGTTCGAATTTAATAGTACAAAAATTTTTCTTACCATGTAACTCTGCACAATATCATATTTGGAGCAACCCTCGTTTCCCTCTGGGAATAGATGCCTTGATCTTTCGGAACTTGGTCTCCTCTGGTAAATTTAGAGTCAGTGATTTAGAAAAAGATAATCTCTGGCTAACTCCACATGCTCTGCTGAACTTGCTGGGTCCTAATCGTCTGGGGCCTGGAGGTCTATGAAATTGAGACATTTTTAACTTTTCTCCCTCCACCAGAATCGTACATACATAATAAAACTATATTTGAGACATTGTTTCTAGGGTAGTGTATGAATAGGCACTCACTGTCTTTGTTTTATGCCCTCCTCCAGAATCCTCCAGGACAACTACCTCCACCTTTCATGCTTCAATGGGAAGTAGACCGTAAAATTTATTTTACTGCCGATCAGAGACAGAAGATTTTTACTTTGGCCCCTAAATCCTCTGTTAGCACTCACTTCCAGGAAGCTAGTTATAAACTACTCTCCAGATGGTATAGAGTCCCGTCACGTTTAAAAACTTTATTCCCATCTGCGGACCCAAAATGCTGGAGTTGCAAAAGCGAAATTGGTACACTCCTTCATATTTTTTTGGTCATGCCACTTTTTGCTTCCCTTCTGGGAAGGAATAAGAAAAATTATTAATAAGATCCTCAGAGTGCAATTATCTTTGAACCCTGCATTGTTCCTCCTCTGTCATGGCGAGACTCCCCTTATTTCTCTCAAGCGAACATTGTTATGTTTCTTTATTATGGCTGGGAGAATGTGTATTCCATTAATGTGGAAGAAAACAAGCTCCTTTGCTCTCCCTTTGGGTTTCCAAAGTTAATGATATTATGCAAATGGAGAACTTAAACTTTTGTTCGAACGACACATATAACGGATTTTACAGAACATGACAGAACATGGAATCCCTGGATAGAATTTCAGAAACTGGACGATTATTGTAGCCTCTTGAGAATCCCCTAAAAGAGCTGGTAGGGCTAATAATATCAGAAGGGGTGTTGTTTTTTTTTTATTTTTCCCTTTCCTTTTAAATTATTGAATTTTTATTTTTTTATATAGATATATACATATATATTGTTTTTTGTGGGTTTGTTTGATTGATTTCAACCATTACAGTCAGTTGTAATATATAAACGATTATATTTCTAAAATAAAATAAAGAATTAAAAATAAAAAAAGATTAGGTAATGTTATAGGCCTGTCTAAAGTATGTGTTTTCAGGGTACACTTAAAACTTTGGGTGTTTGGAACTAATCTAATTGTCTGTGGTAGAGCATTCCTGAGGACTGGTGCAGCACAAGAAAAGTCTTGGAGGCGGCAGTGGGAGGTTCGGATTATGGATGTCATTAATCTAAGGTCGTTGGCAGAACGTAGAGCACATATAGGGTGGTAGACATAGATAAAGGAGGAAATGTAAGGAGGTGCAGCACTGTGGAGAGCTTTGTGTGTGAGAGTAATAAGCTTAATTTTCAGAATGGAATGGGTAACCAGTGCAGTGACAGGCACAGGGTAGAGGTATTGGTGTAGCGGTTGGTCAGAAAGATGAGCCTGGCTGAAAGCCAGGGGAGAGTTTGGTATGGTGAAGGCCGATAAGTAATGAGTTGCAGTATTTAGAGTGAATCAGAGCAACAATAAGGGCGTGCTGCCTTGGAGTTATGGTAGTGCCATTGTAATGACAGGGTAGGGAGACAGGTGAGCCCTAATCTACCCGCCACTCAGTCCCTGCCTACATGCAACGACCCGTCCTAAGCGACGGGGTACAACTGGGCGACGGTCCCTGCGCTCAGTAAGTGCAAGACAGACAAAACAGACAGAGGTACACAGAAGCAGGGAAACGGGGCAGCTGCCCACGTAGACACCGTGAGCAACAAGAGTGGTGAACGAGCGGAGCCAAACCAGGAGAGAGCGAGGTACAAAACGCTGAGCAGGAGAGTGGTAAGAAAGCCAAGGTCAATAACAAGCAGAGGATCAGTAGTACAAGCAGCAGCAGCAAGCCAGGAAACAAGCATAGAAGAATCACAGGCAAAGGAGGAACAGGAAAGGCAGGTATAAATAGACAGTGGGCGGGAACTAGCTCCGTCTGGCCAGGCTGTGATAGGCTCTCCCACTCCTAAGCCTGCCATCCTGAGTGGTGGAAGATGGAGTAGAGTCTCACAGACATAGGAGCAGGTGCAGACTGATTGCCCACAGGTGTCGACACAGAACCTGTGTCTGGCAAATCCTTTACAGTACCCCCCCCCTTTTATGCGGGGCCACCGGACCCTTTCTATGTGGACCCGGTTTATTGGGGAAACGAAGGTGGAACCTCCTGAGGAACACCCCAGCGTGAACATCCCGGGCGGGTACCCAAGTCCTCTCCTCAGGCCCGTATCCTCTCCAATGGACCAGGTACTGGAGGGAGCCTTGGACCATCCTGCTGTCCACAATCTTGGCCACCTCGAATTCTACCCCCTCAGGGGTGAGAACAGGGACCGGAGGTTTCCTCGAGGGAGCCAAGGACGGGGAGCAGCGTTTAAGGAGGGAGGCATGAAAGACGTCGTGCATTCGAAAAGACGGGGGCAACTCCAGTCGGAAGGAGACAGGGTTAAGGACTTCAATGACCTTGTATGGCCCTATAAACCGGGGAGCAAATTTCTTAGACGGGACTTTAAGGCGCAAATTTTTAGAAGATAGCCACACCAGATCCCCGACCACAAACAAGGGGTTAGCAGAACGTCTTCTATCTGCCTGAGTCTTTTGTATGCTCTGGGACGCCTCTAGGTTCTTCTGAACCTGGGCCCAGACTGTGCACAGTTCCTGATGAACGACATCTACCTCGGGATTGTTGGAACTACCAGGTGAAACGGAGGAGAAAAGTGGATTAAACCCAAAATTACAGAAAAAGGGGGAGACCCCTAACGAGTTACTGACCCGGTTATTAAGGGAAAATTCGGTGAGGGGAATGAATGAGACCCAATCATTTTGACAGTCAGAGATAAAACACCTTAAATATTGTTCTAGAGACTGATTAGTCCTCTCCGTTTGGCCATTAGTTTCAGGATGAAAAGCCGAGGAGAAGGACAGATCAATCTCCAACTTTTTACAGAAGGCTCTCCAAAACAATGAAACAAATTGTACCCCTCTGTTAGAAACAATATTGACAGGAACCCCATGGAGACGCAGGATGTCTTTGATAAACAAGGTAGCTAACGTCTTAGCATTGGGTAGTTTCTTGAGGGGCACAAAGTGGCACATCTTACTGAAGCGGTCTACTACAACCAACACCACCGACTTGCCTTGTGATGGAGGCAAATCGGTAATAAAATCAATGGAGATATGGGTCCAAGGTCTCTGGGGAATGGGCAAAGAACATAGAAAGCCCTCTGGTCGGGACCTGGGAGTCTTGGACCTAGCACAAACCTCACAAGCGGCGACGTAGGCCTTAACGTCTTTAAGCAACCCAGGCCACCAGTAGTTTCTGGCAATGAGGTGCTTGGTACCCAGGATGCCTGGATGGCCAGATAGTGCAGAGTCATGATTTTCCCTAAGTACCCTTAGCCGGAGTTGCAGGGGAACAAACAGCTTGTTCTCAGGAAAGTTCCCGGGAGCTGAACCTTGATCAGCCGCAATTTCGGAGACTAAATCAGAATCAATAGAGGAAATTATTATACCTGGAGGCAAAACACAAGCAGGATCCTCCTCCGAAGGAGGGCTGGCCATGAAGCTACGCAACAGTGCGTCAGCCTTAATATTTTAAGACCCAGCCCTATAGGTGACCAAAAAGTTGAATCTGGTAAAAAATAACGCCCATCGAGCTTGTCTCGGATTTAGCCTCCGGGCAGATTCTAAGAAAACCAGATTCTTCTGGTCGGTAAGGACCGTTACCTGGTGCCTAGCCCCCTCCAAGAAGTGGCGCCACTCTTCAAATGCCCATTTAATGGCTAAGAGTTTGCGGTTGCCAATATCATAGTTACTCTCAGTGGGCGAAAACTTCATGGAGAAGTAGGCACAGGGACGGAGATGGGTGAGGGACCTGGTACCCTGGGACAAGACAGCACCCACTCCCACCTCGGAGGCGTCAACCTCCACGATGAATGGCTCCATTTGGTTGGGCTGAACCAGCACTGGGGCCGAGATAAAGCACTTCTTAAGGACCTCAAAAGCCTGGACAGCCTCAGGAGGCCAGTGGAGGAGATCAGCACCTTTGCGAGTGAGATCCGTAAGAGGCTTAGCGATGACCGAGAAGTTAGCAATAAATCTCCTGTAATAATTAGTGAATCCCAGGAAGCACTGTAACGCCTTCAGGGAGGCAGGTTGAACCCATTCAGCCACAGCCTGGACCTTGGCGGGGTCCATGCGGAATTCATGAGGAGTGAGGATTTGACCCAAAAATGGTATCTCTTGCACCCCAAACACACATTTTTCGGTCTTAGCAAACAGTTTGTTTTCCCGAAGGACCTGGAGCACATTCCTGACATGCTCAATGTGGGAGGACCAGTCCTTGGTAAACACAAGTATGTCATCAAGATACACTACAAGAAATACCCCCAGATAGTCTCTTAAAATCTAATTTATGAAATTCTTGAAGACCGTGGGAGCATTACACAACCCAAAGGGCATGACGAGGTATTCGAAATGACCTTCGGGCGTGTTAAACGCAGTCTTCCACTCATTCCCCTCTTTGATGCGGATAAGGTTTTATAACCCACCGTAGATCAAACTTAGAGAACCATTGGGCCCCCTGAACCATATTGAAGAGATCAGGAATCAAAGGAAGGGGGTACTGGTTCCTTACAGTGACCTTATTCAAGTTCCAGTAGTCAATGTAAGGCCTAAGACCACCATCCTTCTTCCCTACGAAGAAGAAGCCAGCACCTACCGGAGAAGTAGAGGGGCGAATGTAACTCTTGGCCAGGCATTCCTGGGTATACTCTCTCATGGCTTCACGTTCGGGACAAGAGAGATTGAATATCCTACCCTTAGGGAGCTTAGCTCCTGGTACCAAATCGATTGCGCAATCGTATTCTCTATGAGGAGGTAACACTTCGGAGGCCTCTTTAGAGAAAACATCAGCGAAGTCCTGAACAAACTCAGGTAGAGTGTTCACCTCATCAGGGAGAGAAATAGAATTAACAGAAAAACATGACGTCATGCATTCATTACCCCATTTGGTAAGATCCCCAGTATTCCAGTTAAATGTGGGACTATGCAACTGCAACCAGGGAAGGCCTAAAACCAAATCGGACGATAATCCCTGCATCACCAGTACAGAGCACTGCTCCAAATGCATGGAGCCAACAAGGATTTCAAAAACAGGGGTATGCTGTGTAAAATAACCATTAGCAAGAGGAGTGGAGTCGATACCCACTACCGGGACAGGTTTAGGCAAATCAATCAATGGCATAGCTAGAAACATAGCAAATTCCACAGACATATTAGCAGAAGACCCTGAATCCACGAAGGCACTGCGGGTAGCAGACCTACCACCAAAAGAGACCTGAAAGGGAAGCAAGATTTTATTAGGTTTCATCTTTACGGGAAATACCTGTGCGCCCAAGTGACGTCCCCAATGATCACTTAGGCACAGAAGTTATTCCGGCTGCTTATTCTTATGCCCAAGACAGTTGTTCACTTGATGCTTGTCATCCCCACAGTAGAAGCAGAGACCATTCTTCCTGCGGAACTCTCTACATTGTTGGGGGCGACACGGAGGCCCCGAGTTGCATAGGTTCATCCGAGTTTTCTTTGGAAGAATGAAGCAACGGAACCTCGGGAGCCATCATGGGGGAGTTAGAGGAGAAGGCACAAAAACGTTTAAGTCGTCGTTCCCTGAGACGTCGGTCAAGTCGTACCGCTAAAGCCATAACCTGATCTAGGGAGTCAGCAGAGGGATAGCTAACTAGCAGGTCTCTCAGGGCGTTCGACAGACCCAAACTAAACTGGCACCTCAAGGCAGGGTCATTCCACCGAGAAGCTACACACCACTTCCTAAAGTCAGAACAATACTCCTCTACAGGTCTCTTACCCTGACGTAAGGTCACCAGCTGACTCTCGGCAAAGGCAGTCTTGTCAGTCTCGTTATAAATGAGCCCGAGAGCAGATAAGAAAAGATCAACGGAGGAAAGTTCAGGGGCATCAGGAGCCAAGGAGAAGGCCCATTCTTGGGGCCCGTCCTGGAGCCAGGAAATAATTATACCCACTCGCTGGCTCTCAGAACCTGAGGAGTGGGGCTTTAAGCGAAAATAGAGTCTACAACTCTCCCGAAAGGAGAAAAAAGTCTTCTGGTCCCCTGAGGACCGGTCAGGCAACTTGAGGTGGGGTTCAAGAGGTGAGGTGAGGGGCACTACCAGGGAAGCATCACGCAGATTGTCCCTCTGAGCCAGGGCCTGGACCTGTAGGGAGAGGCCCTGCACCTGCTGAGCCAGGGTCTCAAGGGGGTCCATAGATGTGTCAGGGACCAGGGTAGACTAGGTATATGGGCCTGTGATTATGTAATGACAGGGTAGGGAGACAAACAGGTGAGCCCTAATCTACCCGCCACTCAGTCCCTGCCTACTTGCAATGACCCGTCCTAAGCGACGGGATACAACTGGGCGACGGTCCCTATGCTCAGTAATTGCAAGACAGACAAAACAGACAGGGGTACACAGAAGCAGGGAAACGGGGCAGCTGCCCACGTAGACACCGTGAGCAACAAGAGTGGTGAACGAGCCGAGTCAAATCCGGAGAGAGGGAGGTACAAAACGCTGAGCAGGAGAGTGGTCAGAAAGCCAAGGTCAATAACAAGCAGAGGATCAGTAGTACAAGCAGCAGCAGCAAGCCAGGAAACAAGCATAGAAGAATCACAGGCAAAGGAGGAACAGGAAAGGCAGGTATAAATCGACAGTGGGCGGGAACTAGCTCCGTCTGGCCAGGCTGTGATAGGCTCTCCCACTCCTAAGCCTGCCATCCTGAGTGGTGGAAGATGGAGTCAGTCTCACAGACATAGGAGCAGGTGCAGACTGATTGCCCACGGGTGTCGACACAGAACCTGTGTCTGGCAAATCCTTTACAGCCACACACTGAGATGAAGACATCAGGTTTAGGTAGGTTAGTAGATGGTGGAAACACAAGGAGCTCAGTTTTGTACTTTTTTTATACTTACCCAGAATTCTGTGTTTCTGCGTCCAGGCCGGCCTCCTGGGATGACGTTTTATTACATGTGACCACTGCAGCCAATAGCAGGCTGCAGCGGTCACATGGGATGAAACGTCATATCAGAGCTACAGAACGTCAGAATGTCGGAGAGATGCGTTGCCATGGTAACTATCCATTTATTTTTTTCAGTGCAGAATTTCCACAGCGGACTTTACGGCTGAAAAATTGCAGTGCGGTTTTGCGTCTGGAATTCCTTGCGGCGCACAGGGCGGAGATGCTGTGTGCTTTTACGCAGTGTATCCACCCTTTGTGAACATACCCTAAAGGAGAGAAGGTTGTGGTCAGAGAGCGGGATTGGAGAGTCAATGAAGTCAGATACTGAGCAGAGCCGGAAGAAGACCAGGTCAAGTAAATGCCCATCTTTATGTGTAGGAGAATTAGTAAGTTGAGAAAGGCCTAGAAAGAGGGTAAATATAGAAACTGGGAGGCAGATCATGAGATTGTGTTATGCTTTTTGAAACTCAAAACTGCTATGACAAACTGCAAACTGTCACTTTTTTTGATACGAGTTAATGCTGACAGAATGCCTCAGCCAGACTTAGACCCACCTAAGCAAGTAAAGGGATAGCATATGGATATGTAATCACTTGCTGATCGTGCAAATTTGATAACTGGGACGTCCACAACCATAAAAATAAGGGTGCTGAGGTGCTCCATGGCACTGGCGGCAGTGTTGAAGATCTCTGTACAGTCTTTTCAAGAGCAACTTTATGAAAAGATATTGCCCAAGGCACCCTGGGCCCAATGTTTTCCAGTCAGCAAGAAATGTTTTCACTGGTTTATGTGGAAAAACCCCTTTAACCTATGCCTTAAACCCTAAGGTCTAATGTACACAACCATGGTGATTTTGCAGTTCACACAGCCACGGATCCATTGTCAGTATTTGCGGTTCATTTGACCGCATAACATTTTCCGTAGTGCATCCATGTGTCATCAATATTCACGGATCCGAAAAAAATGGAAGTCTGGAATTAAAGTCATCAGTTTGTCCCAACCCCAAGCAGGTGACATGATCTGAAAATACGGACAGTAAAATTACATGGCCTGAGTTTTTGCCTCCCCCATACGGATGCGTGAACATCACGGTCGTGTGCATGTGGCCATATAAATGAATGTGTCTGTGAGCTATTCGCAAAATTGCGGATAGAAAACAGACAAAAAACACTATTGTGTGCATTACACCCAAAAGTATCAAAATACCAAAAGTATTACATACCACAATATTTATTTTAAACATCACAAAAAATTGCACTATGATCAATGCTGTCCACTTTTTCATAAAATTGTAAATACACCTCCTAAAACAAGGATCACTTGTAATTACTACCTTGCTCTTGGGTCAATTTGTGTTTCTTAAATGGCTATGTAAACCTTGGGAAGTGATATATATATATATATATATATAAATATATATATATATACACACATATATAAATATAAATATATATATATATATATATATATATATATATATATATATATATATATCATATATATACATATGTCAGTCAGTGTGTTTGGTGCGACTTTCAAATTGGCTGTTATTAAAAATTATTTACACTTTTTGAGATATAGCTGCTCTGAATCCTGTACCCGCCAGGTCCGCGGGATTGACGGGTTTAGTGAAAGCAGGTCTCTGACACGCAGGATCCACCCGCTATCCATCACATCTAGGTTCATAAGATCTATGTGATCGATTACAGGTGGATCCTGCGTGTCAGACCTACTGACACTGAATCCGTCAAGTCCGTGGGACTGACAGATTCAGGTCTTAGAGATATCCAGAGCAGCTATATCTCAAAAAATAAAAATAATTTTTAATAATAACTCATTTGAAAGTTGCACCAAACACATTGACTTACATTTTTATTAAAAAAAGAAACTTTCAAAACGTTTACATTTAAACAAAGTAAGATTTTAAATCTCATATCAAGCTGCACTTTATGCAATGTATTGTGTACAAAATATAATATTTAATTCTAATTAGAAATTGGAAGTTTTATTCAAGCTCTGATTGGAAATCAATTTGTTATTTTACAATATTGGGCAATACAGATGTGCTATACAATACTTTGTGACCTTAACTTATTTAACATCCCTATATTTGGTCTTTTGAAAATCAGTACATTATAATGAAAAAAAAAAGGCCTTTTAAGTGATAATATAGATTTTTTTTAAAATTGCAAAGTCACAGCTTTGGTAATGGACTGATGCTTAAAGAAGAGCGAAGGAAGCAATTTAGTTCACTTTATGTGCCCAACCATTTGTACCTCTTCTTGCTCATCACTTTCAGATAAATAATTTTATTATATCAAACTATCAGGTTGTTATCTTTTCATCCATCATGTCTCATCTCAGTTTTCATTTATTATTACATTTGGCTTGAAAAACCTCAGGAAAGACTGTCACTTCTAAAACAATATAACGGAACATGAAGTAAAGCCAAATCGCCACTAGTTATTGCCAATGACCATCTATTTACTAATGTGAACTACCCTCTATCAGTTCTTATTACATAGATTTTAAAATGCATAACTCAAAAATACGAATCAAGGTTCAAACAGTAAATGTAATGTACTTTTATATTGCGGTAACTATGCGGTTCCTGTGAACTGACGTAATAGTATGTCACAGTGATGGTGTGGGCACAGTAGCTGTGACAGCGCCATTAATTGTGGGTGTTAGCTGTATTATACAGCTGACACCCCGCTCAGCAAACTCTGATCCCGGTTGTTTATACTGTTAGATGCAATAGTCAATAGAGAGCATGGCACCAAGGTGGTTTAAGAGAGGGAGGAGACTTAATGGGTTGCCATGACATCTGGGATCGGCCATGTATGAGAACAGTGTCTAATAGGCAGCTTGTCAGAAAGTATCACACATGATACTCTTTGATACATTGCTCAGTAGACAGTAGCACACATGGTAGGATAATCACTCCCAACCTTCCCTGATCCAGCGGGTCAGTCCCAGATTCCAGGCAGTGTCCTGCTGTCCCGAGTGAGCGGTGGTATGTCCTGGTGGCAAGTGCATCTATGTCCTCAGGAAGCAGATACAATTAAATCCAATGGTGAAGCAAGGAGCCATCAGCTCTCTGCTTCACCATTTACTGTGCATGAAAAGGGATAGGTGAGTTTCTATTAATTATACTGTGTGGGCAACTATGGGGGGCATTATACTGTGTGGGCAACTATGGGGGGCATTATACTGTATGGGGGCAGCTATGGGGGCATTATACTGTGTGTGGGCAGCTATGGGGAATTATAAAGTGTGGGGCCAGCTATGGGGCCATTATACGGTGTGGGGGAAGCTATGGGGCATTATACTGTATGGAAGCAGCTATCGGGCATTATGCTGTATGGAGAAGGCATTATACAGTGTTGCTACGCGCGCCGGATTGGTTTTCCCTCTTTGTGATACTTGAAAGTTGTGAGGTATGGAGGAATCCCCAGCCAAAGAGTTGCCGATGCTCTTCCCGGGGATTCTGCTTCTGGAGAAGCCCCTGACGTCACTATACATATGTGGACAGTGATGTCAGGTGCTCTACTAAGAAGCCCCAATGGTGCTATGTATAGCAGGAGGTGTGTAGTGCTATTTACAGGGGTGTGTGTATGTGGCACTATCTACAAAGGGGGTGGCAATATATACAGGGGGGCTGGCAGTACCTGCATGGGGACATGTGTGTCACTATCTACAAGGGGGCATGTGTGCCACTGTCTACAAGGGGGCATGTGTGGCACTATCTACATGGGGAGGTGTGGCACTATCTACAAGGGGAGGTGTAGCGCTATCTACAAGGGGGTTGTGTGGCACTATCTACAGAGACTGTGTGTGGCACTATCTAAAGGGGAGTTGTGTGGCACTATCACTACAAAGGCTGCGTGCGGCACTATCTAAAGGGAAGTTGTGTGGAAATATCTACAGGGGGCTGTGTGTGGCACTATCTACAGGGGGACTGCATGCGACTATCTACAATGGGAGGTTTGGCACTATCTACAGGGGTGTGTATGGCGCTATCTAAAAGGGGCGGTTTGGCACTATCTACAAGGGCGGTGTGGCACTATCTACAATGGGGTTGGCACAATCTACGAGGGGGCTGTGTGGCACTATCTACAAGCAAGGAAAGGTGTGGCACTATCTACAGGGGGCTGTGTGGCACTATTTACAGGGGTGTGGCACTATCTACAGGGGAGGTGTTTGGCACTATCTAAAGGGGAGTTGTATGGCACTATCTACAAGGGGAGGTGTGTGGCACCATCTACAAGAGGAGGTGTGTGGCACCGTCTAAAAGAGGAGGCTGTTCATTATGTTACACAATCTGTTTTAGTCAGGCACTGACCTCTGTATTTATTTTCTTTTAAATTATTTTTATGTTAACTACTTTCTATAACTAAATTGAATCTTTGCCCTGGGTGCTGGAGAACCTAGCTACGCCTCTGCAACAAGGAAACTACAAACAGATCCCACAGATGCCAAAGAACAAATGAGCCACAGGAAGTTAATCTCTGGCAAAGAGGTCTAGCACCAGGGGTGATATATATGATGCTAATTGGATGATTGAGAGTGACAGCAAGCAAACAACACAATATTTTAACCCTCACCTACCTCTCAGACCAGCTCTGAGAACAGGGAATGTGACAATCCCCCCCCCCTTTACGAGGGGCCACTAGACTCTCAGGATGAGGTTTGGAAGGCTGGTCAGTGTGGAAATTCTTGACCAACCTGGGAGCACTCACTTCCAGTGTACTAAGTACTAGAGTGAAACCCCTAACCCATCTGGAATCCACAATTTTCCGCACTTCGTACACTAGGTTACCTCTGACTATGACAGGTGGCGGTGGGGGTTTCATAACATGGACCGGAGATTAGTATTGTTTGAGAAGAGATTTATGAAAAACATCAGGAATTTTGAAAGATGGAGGAAGTTTAAGGCGGTAAACAGATGGTTTAATGACTTGATTAACTTCATAAGGGCAAATTAACTTAGGTCCAAGCTTGGCAGAAGGCACCTTAAAGGGGTTGGCCAGTAAAAAATTAGTTCTAAAATGTGTCCCCCAGCCTTGGTTTGCCTTCCCTTAAACCCCCTGTTAACATTCTAACCAGTTTCTGTTTGATCTCAATTGTCACTGCTGTTCTTCCTGTTAGTTTTCATCCCTTGCTTCTGTTCCTGTTTCCTGTCTTGTAACCCACCATACCCATGATCCCGTGCTGCATCTGAGGAGACAACTTACACCCCGCTTCCTCCACAGCATCTCAGCTATTTGCATATTGCCATGCCCTTCTATGTTCACAGGTCATTTCCTGCTCTAATTACAGTCTCCCAGCTTCGTGCACTGTCTCACACACACACACACACACACACACACACACACACACACACACACACACAGTAATAATCCCACAGGGGGATGAGGGTTATATACAGGGATGATGTGGGTTTTATAAAGGGATGATGAGAGTTATATACAGGGATGATGCCGATTATATACAGGGATGATGGAGGTTATATATAGGGATTATGCCGATTATATACAGGGATGATGGAGGTTATATACAGGGATGTTGAAGGTAATACACAGGGAGGTTAGGGTTATACACATCGATGATGGGGTTATAAACAGGGATGATGAGGTAATACACAGGGATGATGGGGGGTTATACACAGGGATGATATAACTTCATCATACCTGTATACAACCCCCATCATCCCTGTGTATTACCTCATCATCCCTGTGTATTACCCCATCATCCCTGTGTATTACCTGATCATCCCTGTGTATTACCTCATCATCCCTGTGTATTACCTCATCATCCCTGTGTATTACCCCATCATCCCTGTGTATTACCACATCATCCCTGTATATTACCCCATTATATAACCCCCATCATTCCTGTGTATTACCTCATCATCCTTATATATAACTGCGGGGGTGCCGCGGGTGGGGGCCTCGGGGGACGGTGGGGGCGTGGGTGATGAGAGGAGAGGGGCAGGCAGTGCGGGAACTACGAGATAGAGGAGGAGGGGGTGTGTACTAGCAGAGACCACATTCCCTGTCTTTGCTCGGCCGGCACTTCCAGGAGAGCAGAGACATGGCGCGTCTTCAACTAGGTTTACAGGCAGTGGGCCAGGCGGATGTTTGATGAGCTCTTCAGAGCTTCGCCTTTGGTCCCACTGCCTGTAAACCTAGTTGATGACGCACCGTGCTTCAGCTCTGCCGGCTGAGCAAAGACACGGAATGTCAGAGGAAGTGAAAAATTTACTCTGGGTGCGGTCACAAGATCGCACATTAGAAGTAAGTAACGCCACAAGATATAAACAGACATTATATTAGGAAGTTAATTGTACATGTCACGGTAAGTTAAAATAGAAATAACATTTATTCCATGACAACCCCTTTAACCACTGGCAGACCACCCATAGACTATAAACCTCTGGGTGGTCCGCAATAAACTCTACAGGGCCGTTCTCGAACGTCCTGCAGATTTAATACTTTTTTCCGCTCTGTGGCGGGATTTAGCTCTGTGATACAGTGGTCCCCAGACCTTGCCCAGAGACCAATCAGCATAGTCTCTGGGCATGTGATCATTGTGACAACCTGTCACAATGATTACAATGCTATCCCCGTCAGTACATCCTTGTGGCACCCCCTGCCCCCCCCTCGCGATCCCCCCCTCACGACCCCCCTCCCCTGTAACCTCTCCCTCTCCTGGCAGGCTGTCTATCAATCTATTTATCTATCTATTTACATCACCACCCCTAATGCCACAGAAAACTCTATCTATACCCCATGCCTTAAATGATTTTGGATCACAGGCATGGTAGGTTTTGAAGTGTCTAGGGATCGTTTTCAGGCGTGTGAGATCTTCAATTTCCCTTGCAGCAATTATGTCACGCACGTGTTCCCTAATTCTGATCCGTAGTTGTCTTGATGTCAAACCGATCAGAACACGAAGAGCTACACCTCAACTTGAAATAAAGATCGGTTTGACATCAAGACAACTACTGGCCCAGAGGGAGTATAAATGGATTATCACCCTTGGAACGATGGCCCCTGTTGGTTTGAACGAGACATTCAGCTTTGCGTCATTTCTGTAAATTCTCTACCTTTCTTTTTATTTGTTTTTAACTGTATGTTTACTACTTAATGTTCTTTCTCTGTTTTAGGCCTCATTTACACGAGTGTGTGCGTTTTGCGCGCGCAAAAAACGCTGCGTTTTGCGCGCGTTGGTATTGCGTATGCACTGCGTAAACGCAGCGTTGTTGCGTTGAAAACGCGCGCACGACTAGCGTTTGCATCGCGCGTGAAAAACGCCGAGGGGATTAATGCTACGCCAGCCTACAAATAGGCCAGCTGGCCCAACCCCTGCTTGCTGGGAGAAGGCTGTTTTGCACCTTATTTCCGCCTCTGCAGAAACCACAGTGTGTCTTTCTCCATTGACGTTGGAATCGCCTTGACACGCCACAATTATGCCTTCTCAGTCGCTGGCACGTGTGCTTCTTGCCTGGATGATCTCACGTCGGTTTGGGGAGCGCCGACCCATGCTGCAGCACCAGACGCCTGTAAGATGTCGCATTTGGGTTCATCCACTTGTGGCCCAACGTACGCTAAAAGGCCATTTCCATAGCCTGTATGAGGACTTACGACGGCATCCTGAAAAATTTCGAGCCTTCTGCCGCATGTCTGTGGCCACATTTGACCTTACATAGTTACATAGTTACATAGTTAGTACGGTTGAAAAAAGACACATGTCCATCAAGTTCAACCAAGGGACGGGAAAAGGGAAGGAAAAATTTCTACACATAGGAGCTAATATTTTTTTGTTCTAGGAAATTATCTAAGCCTTTTTTAAAGCCATCTACTGTCCCTGCTGTGACCAGCTCCTGTGGTAGGCTATTCCATAGATTCACAGTTCTCACGGTAAAGAAGCCTTGTCGCCTCTGCAGCTTGAACCTTTTTTTCTCCAGATGGAGGGAGTGCCCCCTTGTTTTTTGAGGGGGTTTTACAAGGAACAGGATTTCACCATATTTTTTGTATGTGCCATTAATATATTTATATAAGTTAATCATGTCCCCCCTTAGTCGTTTTTTTTTCAAGGCTAAATAGGTTTAATTCTTTCAATCTTTCCTCATAACTTAAATTCTCCAAGCCCCTAATTAGTTTCGTTGCTCTTCTTTGTATTTTTTCCAACTCCAGGGCATCCTTTCTATGAACTGGAGCCCAGAACTGAACTGCATATTCTTGATGAGGCCTCACTAATGCTTTGTAAAGTGGCAATATTACATCTCTGTCCCGTGAGTCCATGCCTCTTTTAATACACGACAATATCCTGCTGGCCTTTGAAGCAGCTGATTGACACTGCATGCTGTTATTGAGTTTATGATTTACAAGAACACCCAGATCCTTCTCAACAAGTGAATCCGCCAGTGTAGCGCCCCCTAGGACATATGATGCATGCAGGTTGTTGGTACCCAGATGCATAACTTTACATTTATCTACATTAAACTTCATTTGCCAAGTGGACGCCCAAACACTTAGTTTGTTTAAATCTGCCTGCAATTCACAAACATCTTCCATAGTCTGAACTATATTACATAGCTTGGTGTCATCTGCAAAAATAGAAATAGTGCTATTAATCCCATCCTCTATATCATTAATAAATAAGTTGAATAATAGTGGTCCCAGCACTGAACCGTGGAGTACACCACTTATAACCGGTGACCATTCAGAGAAGGAATCATTGACCACAACTCTCTGGATACGGTCCTTGAGCCAATTCTCAATCCAATTACAAACTATATTTTCTAAACCTATAGTCCTTAATTTACCCATTAGGCGTCTATGGGGGACAGTGTCAAATGCCTTTGCAAAGTCCAAAAACACTAAATCCACAGCGGCCCCTCTGTCTAGACTTCTGCTCACCTCTTCATAAAAACAGATTAGGTTAGTTTGACAACTTCTGTCCTTAGTAAAACCGTGCTGGCTGTCACTTATAATGCTATTTATTGTCACATAATCCTGTATATAGTCCCTCAATAGCCCCTCAAACATTTTCCCCACGATGGATGTTAAAGGCATGGTGTTGCCAGAAAAACATGTTTTTTTTTTTTTAATTAAACATTTAGTGTGTGGGTGATTAAACATTGTTCAAACTTTTTTTATTTTTTTCACGAGTCAGGAAATATTATAAATTATTTCTAATTTATAATACTACCCATTTTTGGTCACTAGATGGAGCTATTTCCCAAAATTGCAGCATTGCAACATTGGGTAAAAAGCCCTCGCTCTAGTGAGCTCTCAGCATCCCCCCCTCCTTTATCCTGGCTAGTGCCGGGATAAACGAGGGGTTTGAACGGTGTAACCTCCTACACTGTGTGTCGCCATTTTTTGAGCTAACACACAGCGTAGTAGGTTTACATACAGTAGTAAACACACACAAACACTAACATACATTGAAATCTCTTACCTGCTCCTGCCGCCGCGGCTCCCTCCGGCCCGTCCGCTCCGTTTGCTGCCGCTGTTCCATGTGCACAAGTCCGGAAGCCGCGACCGGAAGTAGTAATATTACTGTCCGGCCGCGACTTCCGGTCCACAGGAAAATGGCGCCGGACGGCGCCAATTTCGAATAGGACTGTGTGGGAGCGGCGCATGCGCAGTTCCCACACAGACGCCGTACACGGCAGTCAATGGGACGGGAGCCGTTCGCAGTCCCTATGGGACTGTGGCTGCCGTATTCCATGTCTGTGTGTGTCGTTAATCGACACACACAGAAATGGAACAAAAAATGGCAGCCCCCATAGGGAAGAAAAAGTGTAAAAATAAGAAAAAGTAAAACACAAACACATAAATGAATATAAACGTTTTTATTAAAGCACTAACATCTTTAACATATAAAAAAATTATTTGTGATGACACTGTTCCTTTAAGCTTACTGGTCTATAATTACCCGGGGAAGACCTAGAGCCCTTTTTGAAAATAGGCACCACATTTGCCCTGCGCCAGTCCCTTGGCACTATACCAGTCACTAGAGATTCTCTGAATATTATGAAAAGGGGGACAGAAATAACTGAACTAAGCTCTTTAAGAATTCTAGGGTGTAACCCATCTGGTCCCGGAGCCTTGTGCACATTTATTTTTATTTAATTTAGCTTGGACCATCTCTACATTCATCCAATTCAGTATATCAACTGATATATTAACAGCACTGGCACCGGCTACATCAGCTGCTCTTTCTTCAGTTGTATATACAGAGCTAAAGAACCCATTTAGTAACTCTGCCTTCTCTTGATCCCCTGTGATCAACTCCCCATTACCATTATCTAGGGGTCCTACATGTTCAGACCTTGGCTTTTTTGCATTTATATGCTTGAAGAATTATTTAGGATTTGTTTTACTATCCTTGGCCACCTGCCTTTCATTTTGTATTTTTGCTGATTTTATTACATTTTTACAGATTTTATTAAGCTCTTTATATTTTACAAAGGCTACAGCTGTACCCTCAGATTTGTATTTTTTGAATGCCCTTTTTTTGTCATGTATTGCCCCTTTCACAGAACGTGTAAGCCATGTGGGGTTTAATTTGAGTCGTTTATACTTATTACCTGTAGGAATAAATTTTGCACTATAATAACTCAAAGTAGATTTGAAAATCTCCCATTTATCATTTGTTCCATTATTTGACATTAGTTCTTCCCAGTCCATATCCTGAATTGCAGCCCTCATCCTGGGGAAATTGGCTTTCTTAAAATTAAATGTTTTTGCCCTCCCAGCCTGCGTTTGTTTTTTACAGTATAGGTAAAATGTAACTATATTGTGATCACTGTTACCGAGGTTTTCACGAACATTGACATTCCCAACAAGATCTGCATTATTAGAAATGACCAGATCCAACAGAGCTTCACCTCTAGTCGGGTCTTCCACAAACTGGCCCATAAAATTTTCCTGCAACAGGTTGAGGAAATGTCTCCCCTTTGCAGTTGAACCCGAACCATGACACCAATTAATATCCCGGAAATTAAAATCTCCCATTATCACTACAGTACCCACCTGTGCAGCCCGCTCCATCTGTTTATATAGCTGAACTTCCATCTCCTCAGTAAGGTAATCTCGTTTACCTCGTAATCTCGCGAGATTACGCGGGGCTTGCTGGAATCTCACAGAAAAGATTCAGAAGTGTCAGGATTCTGAATACACATGACGTCCAGGCTGGAGGTCATGTGTATTCATCATCAGGACACTTGTGTATGTGGCTGCACATCGTTCTAGTAAGAACACTATGTGCTGTGTAAATGAATGGAGAGGAGTGCATGATGCTGATTGGTCACTGATTGGTCAGCATCATACACTTCTATTCACAACGCCCAGTTAGTAAAACAAGTAAACACGCCCAGTTAAAAACACAATACACGCCCAGTTGGACATACGAAAAAAACCACACCCAGTTGTCCATTTCAAAGCTCATTTGCATATATATATATATATATATATATATATATATATATATATATATATAAAATAGCTCATAACTTGGCCAAAAATCAACGTTTTTCAAAAAAACAAAACGTTACTGTTCTCTACATTGCAGCGCCGATCACATGCAATCGGAGATAGGGATTTGAGAATCTGGTGACAGAGCCTCTTTAAGGCCAAAACAAGGCTGCGTTCTTAAGGGGTTAAGCCTGCCTTTATTTCATCATGGGAAGAGGAGACAGGTACTACCTTCTCTAATACTGAAACTACTTTTATTCTTAGAAATTCCCATGGTTTCTCGAATTTTGTGCGCCTTCAGGAAAACCATTATAAGCTTTTGTCCAGATGGTATAGAACACCTGAGTTCTTGCATAGACAACATGGCTGATTCGTCAGAATGTTGGAGATGTAAAGCGGACATTGGAACACACATATGGTGGTCATGCCCTGTTATAATCCCCTTTTGGGAGCAGGTAGAAGGAATGATTGGGCGGATCATTGGCAAGAAAGTTGATTGCAAGATATTGGTTATCCAGGGATTTTCCTTTTTTTTTGCACAATTTTCTCAAAGACATAGGAAAAGTGGATACTCTCTTTATCTAATGAAAAGAAAATTGTATTTTTGGCTTAAAGCATTTTTTTTCTTCCCCACTGTGGGCGAGGGATCTGTTATTTTGGTATATCTAATATTGTTTTAACTTGTATTGAATGTATTATAAAATAAAAGTAAATATATAAAAAAAAAACTATACTATATTACTTTTCACTGTGTAGACCTCGTGACTGCATTATTTAGGGTATACTAACAAACATGGGGCTGAGCCGTGTTATAAAATTTGTCTTATAGATATATATTTTGTTTTTTGGAAGGGGGGACATACAGATGTACCCGACTTTATCTTGACTTTTAACGCATTAAATACACAGTGGAAAGATCCTTTATCTTGACTTTTTCAATGATTTTCAATTGCTTTTGTTGTGTGATATCACGCTGCAGCAAGTTATCAGAGTCAAGATAAAGATGGCTATATCCTTATAACTTGGGGCTTGTTCTCCTGATCTTTTAGGACCCTGGCAACACCCCTGTTCCTGACCGACAGCTGTCACATGCATGCCAACATTATAAATCTGTGGGTATGTTACAAAATACATTGATATACTATATACATATATTCAAACATGGTGTGAATAGCATTATTTCCATAGTTTATCCATTAAAAAGATTAATTTAAAAATATGTCACTAACATTTAGTAAATTAAATTGATAATTTTAGTGTAGAAATTACAAAAAATTAGTTACTATAAGGCTTCTTTTGCATCCCGGAGTCGCCTCTTCACTGTAGATGTTGACACTGGCGTTTTGCGGGTACTATTTAATGAAGCTGCCAGTTGAGGATCTGTGAGGCGTCTATTTCTCAAACTAGAGACTCTAATGTACTTGTCTTGTTGCTAAATTGTGCAGCGGGGCCTCCCACTTCTCTTTCTACTCTGGTTAGAGCCTGTTTGTGCTGTCCTCTGAAGGGAGTAGTACACACCGTTGTAGGAAATCTTCAGTTTCTTGGCAATTTCTCGCATGGAATAGCCTTCATTTCTAAGAACAAGAATAGACTGTCGAGTTTCACATGAAAGCTCTCTTTTTCTAGCCATTTTGAGAGTTTAATCGAACCCACAAATGTAATGCTCCAGATTCTCAACTAGCTCAAAGGAAGGTCAGCTTTATAGCTCCTCTAAACAGCAAAACTGTTTACAGCGGTGCTAACATAATTGCACAAGGGTTTTCAAGTGTTTTATAATCATCCATTAGCCTTCTAACACAGTTAGCAAACACAATGTACCATTAGAACACTGGAGTGATGGTTGCTGGAAATCGGCCTCTATACACCTATGTAGATATTGCATTAAAAAACAGACGTTTGCAGCTAGAATAGTCATTTAGCACATTAACAATGTATAGAGTGTATTTCTGATTAATTTAATGTTATCTTCATTGAAAAAAAACTGTGCTTTTCTTGCAAAAATAAGGAAATTTCTAAGTGACCCTAAACTTTTGAACGGTAGTGTAACTGCTTTGCCTGCTGAGGGCACTGTCTGATACTGGATGCACTGGATGCACTAGGGGCTTTGTGGCTGACTCTGGGGGTTCGTAGCTGGCACTGTGGGCATTTTGGTTCGCATTGTGGCATAGTTTTGGAGCACTGCGAACTTGCAGTAGCATGCTAGCCACACATATACATGTCTCTTTTTTTGGTGTAGATGTCGACAGTTTGTGTATCCTAGGCATCACCATGGTTTGGCTGGTTAGACTCCAGCGTAACTACTTTTACTTGAGCAGCAAGTAAAGGATGGATAGTACAGTTACAAGTCATATTTCTTGCATATAGCAGAATTGGACCACATAATTTTTTTCTGCCAAGAAAAAGGAAAATCTTTCAAGGGCAAACATAGGACTGTTTAGGGGTTAATATCTCATGTCCCTGTCAGTGTAGGGTGAGTTAGAGGTAAACACCCAATATTCCTGGGGGTTTTGGATTGTGAGGGAGTTAATAGTATTATCTATTGTGGTCTAAGGCTTTAAAAAATATTCTAAATCTAACTTTATAAAGATTGGAGATGTGTTTTTATTTTACAGAGTGCTAAATCCTCTGCTAGATAGAGTTAAATTACACAAATTTCAACAAATATTAGCTCCATGAATTCAGATCAATTCTGCACCAATACTTTTTCATACTGCTGTATACATCTCTATGTAATGAGCTCCATCTGTTAACAGCATCAGATAAAAAGCATTTTTATCACCTGGCTCTGTGGCTGCTTCTCCTAAATGGCTCCTCTTCTATACCTGAGTGGGCCCCCTCAGCCTCTGAACCCCGTAGAAGCTATTATGGTTGTTATAGCTCTAGCCATGCCCGTTTATGTAGGCAGTTTATATTGCAAGTTTGATTTTTGTACCAGCATACCATTCCACTGACTGCCTAACATGTATTTTTACCAAACTCCATGTATTTAATGTTAACATTTGATAACCCAAAGTTTCTGTGTTTTTAGATTTCAAATATACGTGCATGATCTTGAAATGCGTGCAGAGTTTTATACCAAAGAGTTTTCCAGTATACCTCTGCATGCATGGCCTGCTGTGCATTTGTGATTTTGTGACCTCACTTGTGCTTATGAGAGATCAAATGCTGTACTAAAAACTAGCAAGAACTGTAGCATGCAAAAATTTTTTGCTTGAAAGGTTCCTGAGAAATTTAAATATTTACCTTCTTGAAAGCTTTATCTAAATATTTAATGCTACATACTTAAAATTCACATTAGTAATTTAACGAAATAGCAGTATTTCCCACTGACCTTAGCCTTGTGGGAATGGGTTTTGGAGCAATCCAACATACAATGTCATTATAATCAGTTTGTCAAGTTTAACTGAATACTCAAAATGACAAGAAGCAATAGCAGAGGATGTAGTTCACATTTCAATTATTGTCTGCAACCAAAGCGATGCAAAATAAAAAAATAATATATAGCACAATATGTAAAGAAAAAATGATAACATAATTGATCTTTATTTAATTCAAAGATAAAAACAAATAATCAAGTAATAATGCAATAATGCATCTCAAAACTGATGGCACATGTTACCTAAGGCTAAGTTCCCGCTACCGTTAGTATAAGTTTGTCTCTCTTCCATCAGAGGAAGAGAGGATCGAAAGATTAAACGAATAAGCAATGGTTCCGTTAGAACTACCGATGATTTCAATGGTAATTCTTTTGTTTCAGTTGCCTTCCATTTGTCTCTGTTCACTAGGTTTCAGCTTTTTTTGACGGAAGCAAAAGTGCAGTCTTTCAAACTTTTCTTTCCGTGAAATTAAACGGAAACCTAGCAAACTGAAAGACAAAAGAATTACCATTGAAATCAATGGTAATTCTAACAGAACCATTGCTTTCCGTTTAATTTTTTTCGATCCTCTCTCCCTCTGACGGAAGAAAGGTAAACAGAAAGTAACGGTAGTTTGAAAGAAGCTTAAGACCAAATACACACAGCACAACTTGGTGCATGTTTTTTTTATGCATTTTTATTTTTTAAACTGAAGCCAGGAATGAGTACTAAAACTAAATGTAAGAATTATAAGTGGAAAATTCACGTGGCAGATTTGTTGTACAAATTTCTGGGACAGAAAAATCTATTCCATACATCTGAATGACGTGGTTTCTGCAGCTTGTGCATGGATTTTTGCAAGCCCCATTCAGATGAAGGGGACAGTCGTCTGTCTGCAACAAAGCTGCCGCTTGAAAAAAAACACAATGTCTTTCCTTTATATGTTTACTTCATTTTTGTATCCACTCCTTGTTTTGACTAAAGACTTACACTTCAACCTTCAATTTTAGCTGAAAAAAAAAATCATTATCTCTCCTCCTGCTAGCCTCTCCATAGACTTGTATAGGCAGGCAGTGAAGAGGGACACAACCCCACTTTCTGCAATCTGTCTGTTACTATGGTTGAATTTGTCTTGACAAAAGGGGGTGGACAGCAGATTACAGGAAGGAAGACACCTAATGGCAGTAACTTCACAGATTTTGCATGGAATAAACAACTGAATTTGAACAGTAAGTAAATTACAAAGTTTATATATATCAGATTTACTATAAGATTAGCAAAAGTTGTTCAAAAGGAAGGTGTCTATTCCTGACAAGCTTTACCCCCTTCCTGACCAGGCCCATTTTGAAGTTTTAGCCATGCTTTAATTTAAAAGCAAATTGTTCTTCTATCACTCTTCCAAACTCTTCTATTTCATCTTGTTTTGTGAAAAAATATTTTACCTTTCAAAAAATGTTTGAGGAAAAAAAAGGTGAATATGTGATTTTTTAGCATCCTGTGCTTGCCGCTGGGTAAACACACCTGAATAGATATTTGGCAACTATTGCCGACTTCAGCGATACCAAATGTGTGCGCATTTCTGACATGCTGGGCGCAAGGCAAAGCTCGCAATGAATGGTGCGCAAACTGGCTTTTGAAGAGCACATTTTCCAAAGCTGGTTCCAAAGCGATCTTTGTGCAAGCGACCAGTGTCGCTGCAAAATTTGCTGTGTAGCCCCAGCCTAAAACTGTACAATACATCTACATATATGATATGAAAGTGTTAGAAAAGTTTTACATTCTGATTACTCTATTTAATGAAGACTAAAAATGTGTATGCAAGCTTATCTGTAAAAGCCTTGGCTAACAAAATGTCTAATATGTTTTATTGTTAAGATAACTGATATCATATATGAGGAGGGGGAGCTAAATTCCTCAAAAGGAAGATTGGAATTTCCAGACCGAGATTGTACTTCCAATTAGTTTTGTTTTTAGGTGTCACGTATGATATATGAAACAAAATGTATTAGAACTAGTCCGGACTTGTTTTTCTCATAATATGTATAAAAACTCTGTCATTCAGGGGAGCTGCAGACATTTTGCAATACTGTCTCCTTATCGATAAGAATAAAAGCCAGTGCTTTTTCATTTATTCAGATGAGTCCTCGATACTATTTTGATAAGAATAGAAAGTCCTCCTAACAATAATCTCCGGATCCTCGTCTTCTCAAGGACTGTACACCGTGCACGGGGTGAGTTATTCAATGAACTCACTAAATCTAAAGACCTCTGGCTGAGACAGAGAGATGAGGTGGAGTGACGGATTCTAAAGAACATAGAAAGGAGAATCGAGGATTCAAGTTTTCATCTGAATAAAGGTAATATAATTTTGTTTATATATGTTTTCATTATTTTTCATGTTTAGATGTTATAAGGTTATATGATAAAAACCTAAGGTGGATCTTAGGTACTAAGACAAGGGCTTAGTTATATTGAACACAGGTCTTAATCCAAAAACCTGAGAATAACGGTTCTCGAAGTTAAAAGTCCATAGCCTGTGTGAGAAGGCTACAGGTAATAAATAACTCCATGCAGCACGTAAAAGATAACGTACTTGGAGGATCTCTTATAGATTCATGATTACAGAGTATTAAGATTATTTGAAAAGTTGAATAAGGAATTGTGTATGACCAGGTGTTAACTCTGTTAACTGGGCGTACATTAAATGACAAAGGAAGTGATTACAGGTGGTTACAGAGTAAGTTGATATGAGAGAAAAAAATAGTTGAAAAGGCTGGCAGCCATAAAATGGTTGTTTGCATGTGATGAATAGAATGGATTGTGGAAGTTTGAAAGAAATGATTGTTATAGATTCAACATATATGAGAAGTATATTTATAGAGTAAAATAATAGTATAATAAGTATTGAAAACCGAATGAATCCTTTTATTTGTATGTTTTGTCTTCAATGTTGCAAAAGTGAAAATTGAGACAGTCTTTCACAATATCCTCATTGTGTTCACCTCGGGTGAGCGACACTACAGTCTTACGACTGTGCTTTGGTAAGCAGCTCTAGGTGTCTAGAGTGCAGCGAGTACTACAATACAGGGAGAATAACGTTTTGGTAAGTGGCCTTATTTATAAGGGGCAGCGAGCACTGTTGTTCGCGAACTACTTGTAGTTCATCCCAAACTATAACTAAAATCCACATGAAACTCCTTGACTGTGAAGAATGAATGTATGAGGGTTAAATAAATAAAACCCTGTGTGTAAGGGAGTCCAATTAGGAATGGTCCTAGGTAAAATGGTTACCAGTACAAAATCATAGGAAAAATACTGTTAAAACACCCAGGAACAATAAGTATATGACTGATCAGCATAATACTTGTGAATGATTGTTGTGAGCGTGATAGGGAAAAATTAAGAAATTAAACTTTTTACTAATGTATCAATATGGAGAATGATGATGTGTCTTGTAGGAGAACAGAAGCTATACTGATTTTATTGTGTGAGTTACCAGATAGGGAGTCACAGGAATTACATCTGTTGTATGACTATATAAACTAATTAACGATTTGATATCCAATCTTCATAGGAAGGTTTTGGTTTATATTATAGATTGCAGAATATGTGTAAAATTGTTATGCTAACTGTATGTTTGCTGTTTGAATGAACGAAAGTATATGGTATAGTCTCTCTGTGTTTTACAGACTTACACCAGAATGTGGGTCTAAGTTGAGACACTTTATTATAAACTCCGTGTGTGAAGTGGCGGGGAACCACTCCCGTCAGTGAATCTGGATAGCAGTCTTGCACGTCCATGTTGTGACTATTATTGCGCACGTGGTCAGGAGTGAGTTAGCGAGTTAACAATTGAGAAAAGAAAGATAGAAGTGTATGTATGACTTGTTTTGTATACATAAGTTCTGCATCTTTTCTGTTGGGGTTATAAGCGTTTTCTACTATACTTCTATGTTGTGTTCTCTTGTGATGTAGATGTATGGACTGTTCTCTCACTAACAATACAGTGAATGGGTAATAGAAGGACCTTTGAAAGGGGTGTGAATGTATAAGGCAAGTGAAGGATTACTCCTGAACGGTCTGCATGCTAGAAGGGAGTGTAAAAGTCTCTGAATCCCATAAAAGGTCCGCTGTCTAGTTTAATGCTCTGTGTTACACTCAGTAGCAGGAGTTAGTAGAGAGTGAAGCAGGGAATGTTTGTGTACTGATTGATGGTTTGATCCTTTATATCTGAAAGAGTGTTTCTCCATTGTATATTTCTGCTTGAGTTACTAATCTCTGACTGCTAGGCTATAGAAGCAAATGTGACGTGTAGTAGTAAGTTTTAGTACGGTGATATTGCCTGCCTATTAAATGTGGTCTGTCAAGATCCATATTGTGTCCCTGTAGTTTGGGACTTCCGTAGATGAGAGTGAAATTTTGGGTTATGGTAAATCCCCACCACAGGGGACACGGTGTGTGGCATATCCAGAAGGGAGTCATATGATCATAATGATCTAGGCACATGGTAAGAAAGTATACAAAATGTGGAACGGGTGGAGAACTGTGCTTCCAGCTCCACCTTTGGAGGGTACTTTAGATACTAAAGTGTTGAAAACTATTGTTCCGTATTGTTAGAATAATTTAGAAAAGAAAATGTATTATGAATGGTTGGATTTAGTTAATACAGATATAAGAGTGA
This sequence comes from Rhinoderma darwinii, assembly GCF_050947455.1. Classification (NCBI taxonomy): domain Eukaryota; kingdom Metazoa; phylum Chordata; class Amphibia; order Anura; family Rhinodermatidae; genus Rhinoderma; species Rhinoderma darwinii. The sequence continues at coordinate 140,383 of NW_027464157.1, forward strand.
TTCTCTTACAGCAACCATAACCCCACAAGCTTCACCAGTGTATTATATGTCACCTAACATGATGATGATGATGACGATGATGATGATCTATTAACCATGATAAGCAGGATGCCAAAGCCTAGAACAGAGGGAATATGTCTAGTTAGTGAGTTACAGGAAGTAAAAAAAGGTTTGATGACTAATGGTTACACTAATGCAGATACCTTCAATGTAAATAAGTCTAGGTGATTATGGAAAGCCTTGAACTTGTACTAAAGTTTTGGAGTTGAACAAACAAAGAGTAGGTAATAATGGTAATAATAATAATAATAATAATAATAATAATAATAATAATAATAATAATACCAATAATAATAAAATGTTACCCTTATATTGATCCTGCAGGCAACCTATGTGTTAAAGCTAGTCTAACAAAAATAGCTGATTTTAGAGTTATAAATATAGCAGAAATGTAGTTTCCTTTCAGTGTTTGGCTCGCTGAAGCTCATAGTTCTAAAAGAAAAAGGTGGGGGCAGCAGCTGAATGCAGTGTATGAGCATGTTAGAAGGAATGTAAAACGCTGCTCTATCTCTCTCTCTGAATTGAAATATTTAACAAGCATGGTCTGCATAAATGATAGACTGCAAAGTTATCAGGTAATAAACTGATAACTCCCATTGTGTCTCCCTATAATATCCCGTTTTTCTCTATCCTTCTGTCTCCGGATTGCTACTAATATTTTGCCTTTACACACAAAGGCAAACAGTAAGCCTGGATGGTGCTTCCCCAGGGTGCATCAAACTCCCCTGATATTATCATCCATGCAATGAAAGAGCTGTTGGATAAGTGGTCCCCCAAACACTCCACCACTTGTCTATTGCAATATGTTGATAATTAGCTTTTGTGTTGTATCTCTGTTGACATATGTACTTAGGAAACAGTCTCATTATTGTTGTAATTTTCCCATATAGGTTTCCTGTTATCCAAGACCACCCAGTCCCACACAACCATCACTATGGTTGATATGTTAATATAGAACATGAGCATGATTGTCACAGTTTAATGCAACTTGAAGCCCAAGGGTTACCAGGTGTCACTGATGTACCTTTGGCTAACTATGATGTTCAGTATTTTGTAGACGGATCTAGATAATGGAAGGAGCAGACATGACATTTCACTACCAGGTATGCAGTAGTCCAGGAAGGTAAGACAGTGCTGCAAAAGTCACTGTCCTCCAGCAACTCTCTCCAAGAGGCAGAACTCATGGCACTCGCAGAAGCATGTAAGTTGGGCACAGGTAAAAGGGTCAACGTCTATACAGACTCAAGGTACGTCTTTGGAGTCGCACACGATTATTGCACAATATGGCGAGCAAGAGGCTTTCTGACTTCAGCAGGCAAACCAATCAAAAATGCTAATGTAGTAGAATAACTAATTGAGGCTCTAGCATTGCCTACAGAATTAGCCATAATCAAAGTGCAAGCGAACCCAAGACTAGACACCCCTGAAGCGAAAGGGAATCCACAGGCTGACCAAGCAGCAAATGCAGCTACAACCCTCCCCATGTTGGTAGTCCAAGAAGTGGGCCCAGTCACGGAGGAATTGCTGTGTGCTCTCCAGACCCAAGCACCGGACCCTGAAAACAAATTGTGGGAGAAGGCAGGAGCTGTCAGAAGCGAAGGAGAGACATGGCATGTAAAGGGTAAAACATGCTTACCACATTGTCTTTTCCCAATGATGTGTGCCCTAGCGCAGTCCCCAGTTCATATCTCAAAAGGAGCCATGACTACACAGTGTTACAACACTGGTTTGTCCCTGGATTTCAGAACGCAGCTGCTCGACATGTAGGGGTTTGCCTGACATGCATCAGACATAACCCCGGTAAAATGACAAAAACGCTCAGTAAGCACACGCCTCACACTGATTACCCATTCCAGCGACTGCAGATGGACTAAATACAGCTACCCAAGGTAGGTGTATATGAATATGTCCTTGTATGTACTGACGAGTTTTCAAACTGGCCTGAGGTATGGCCAGTAACCAGAGCCACAGCTTAAAAACACTGCTAGGAAAATACTCAGTGAACTAGTAAACCGATATGGGGTCCCTTAAGTAATTGAGAGGGACAGACGAACCCACCTCACAGGAGAAGTACTAGGGCATATTCTTACTAGCCGAGGCATCACACAGGCATTCCATAAACCACAGTACTCAAGAAGGTAAACCTCTAGATGAAGGAAGAAACTCAGTAACACTACAAGCACCGAAACCTCTGACAAAAAGACAAAATGATGTCCTTTTTGGGTATGATCAACTTCTGCAGTATTTGGATAGCCAATTATGCTGCTATTACGGGACCATTGATGTCTTTGATTTATGAGGAACCCCTTGCAGCCTAGGATTCCATTAAATAGACTCCTGAATCTGAGGAGGATTTTTTTTCATATAAAACCGGTTCTTGTAGGATCTTCAGTGCTTGGACTACCTGATTATTCAAATACCCTTTATTCAAACTGTAGATTGTAAAAATGGATACATGACTTCAGTGCTAACACAGTAGTATGGAGGAAAGGATAGACCTCTAGATTACTACTCATCAAAATTAGCACCTTACCTCTGTGTTCAATCAGTTGCAGTCGCCGCAGAAGCTATAAGAGCTTCCGTTACATTAGTGTTATTTATGATAGAAAGATGTATTACTTTAAATCCTTCAAACTTGATGCCCGCTGCTGAGGTTGGTGAACCACATGATTGCCTATCCTCCATAGCAGAAAGGGTGTTACCAAGATCAGATCTTAAAGATACTCCACTATTAAATAGTGATCTCATACTGTTTGTAGATGGATCTTGTAAGAACGACTACATCCTACCCAGCAACTTAGTCATATTGAGACATGGGACAACAGGGGGGATAGTATAAATCATATCTAAAGTGTTCACGGCATATGGCTTAACTAACTACTTTAAACATTTTGTTTAACCTGTTTAACATGCGCCAAACATAATCCACAGGGGAATGTAAGACCAAAAAGAGGACAGTTCCCAAATCCACAATTTCAATTCCAACACATTTGAATGGATTTAATTGAATTAAACAAGTTGTTTTTAGCTTCCTAAGATATTAGGTATATGTATAAGGGTGTTCATTTGAATCTCAGAGTAGGTAAGAAAAAATTTGGTTTGAGACACTTGTCAGATAAACATATCGTATCTGTGAATATTTTTGTGGGTAGGAGCTGTTACAGGTAATCAGCTCAGATCAAGGTATAAATCCTGCTGAAAAGAGTAACACCAAGTGCAAATAAAATGTACCCAGTAACTACACAATTTCTTGGTGCCCTGTCCAGTGGGACAGAGAAGTTTTTATTATATAAATGTGTTTGTTTGTTTGATTTGATTTGATTTGATTTGATGTACAGGACTTGTCAATGAAGTGATGGGACCCAAACCTAAGGGGTGATAGCATGAGATTGGTGATAGTATTATTTTATTCTTTGAGGTCCTATATAATCTGAGGTTTATAATTATAATGTATGTAAATATGCCACGGTATTGTGAATAACAACTTGAGGTTTTTATGTGGAGTTATGAGGTGAAGGTCACTGGTTGTTGTCACTCATAACCAGTGGTGGAGTAAGTAGACCATGGGCCCTGGGCTGTTACCCAAACTTGGGCCCCCTTCCGCACCGCTGCCCTGCCGCGCCGTAAGTATTTTTAACACTCCCTTTTTGGGCAAGCATTAAAAAATGGGTGTTACGATTCTCCTTGTCACAGGGCTGTGTCCCTACATACTGACAGTATCACACTGTGCTGGGACACATCCTCCTGACAAGGGGAATTGTCTATCAGTCCTGGACTGCAGAAAGACTTTTTGTGAAATACAAGGATTTCCTATAATAAACATGTCAGGAGAGGTGACAGATTCTCTAAAAATCTAGTGACTCACAGGTGACGACGCCTCAGATTCTAGTAGTTTTTTTCGGTCCAGAGCTCATGACGACTTCTCCCGGCCATGACTCATTTCTGCAGAATTTGCCACTCAGATGTCTTCGGTTCCTCACTTTTCCAACATTTTCACACCTATAAACGAAAATAAAGTTATCGTGGTGCCACCTACTGTGCCCCTAAATATAATAGCACCAAAGACTGCGCGCCTGAATATAATAATGCCACACGCTATAAAACACCACATACACACAGCCCCCTGTACATAGCGCCACACACAGCCCCCTGTACTTAGTGCCACACACAGTCCCTGTAGATATTACACACCCCCATAGATAGACACAGCCCCCTGTAGATATCACACGTCCCCCCGTAGAGAGCGTTACACACAGCCCCCTATAGATAGTGCCATACAGCCCCCCTGTAGAGAGTGCCACACAGCCCTCCCCCTCTTGTAAATAGTACCAAAAAGCCCCCCCTATAAAGAGCGCCACACACATACTGTTGTGGATAGTGCTACACAGCCCCCCCTTGTATATAGTGCTACACAGCCCTCCACTTGTACATAGTGTCACACAGCGCTCCCCCCTTGTATATAGTGTCACACAGCACTCCCCCTTTGAATATAGTGTCACACAGCGCTCCCCCTTTGTATATAGGGCCACACAGCGCTCCCCCTTGCATATAGGGCCACATAGCGCTCCCCCTTGTATATAGTGCACACAGCGCTCCCCACTTTGTATATAGTGCCACACAGCACTCCCCCCTTGTATATAGTGTCACAGAGCACTCCCCCCTTTGTATACAGGCCCACACAGCACTACCCTCCCCTTGTATATAGGGCCACCCAGCACTCCCCCTTGTATATAGTGTAACAGAGCAATCCCCCCTCCTTGAATATATACACAGCGATAGTCCCCACCTAAAAAAACATATACAGTTTACTTAACTTACCCCGTGGCAGCCGCTCCAGCTGGACGCGTGTGAATCCTCCGTACTAGACGCATGCGCAGAACGGCGTGATGCAGTACCTCATCACGCCGGCCTGCGCAGGTAGTCTTCCCAGTGCCTTATAGGCTGCAAGCCGAACGTGACCTGCAGCCTATAGTATTCATTTGTATCTAAGTCCTGAGGACTCAGATCCAAATGAATGTGGCTGCCGCTAGCACCGGGGTCCCCTCCGGTGTTAGCGACGCCACCGGGCATGAGGGGGCCCATGCGATCATGTGAGGCTCACCCGGCCATGGGCCCCCCGGGAGCCTTGGGCCCCGGGCGGCCGCCCGAACAACCCTAATGATAATCCGCCATTGCTCATAACTAAGAAATACATGGCAGCAATGAGAGCCCAGAAGTTATGTTACCTGGGAGTCTTTTGGTTTGAGATAGATGCTGCCCACGACCTGTTGTATCTGCAGGGGTAAAAGTCCCATTAGGACAGTAAGTGACAGTAAGTGACAGTTTATCACAATTATGACCAATACATGTACCATGGTAGGAGAAGTTCGGATTATTGCCAACATTAGTAGGTTTAGCAGTAAAGAATGCTCATAATATAGAGAAAGTGGCCGACAGATTGGACACTGCTACAGATTATGTGTTTGATGTTTTGAATGCTGCCCAAGGGGGCATTTGCCAAGTAATTGGCCCAGCCTGTTGCCACTGTATAGACCTTTTTGGCATTATGCAGGACAACTATGACCGTAGAGAAAGCTAAGAAAATAAATGTTCTCAAATGAACAAAAGGTGGGAAATGTGAAAGCGATTAAAATAATGTTTAAATGAATTCATTTTGTGCAGCAGCCATCTTGTCTGGAGACCCCATCTTGTTTTTATGTAGTGAATAAGAAAGGCATTGTTCCTTTAAGAAAAGTATATTAATGCTGATTCCGTATGTTTTTAAAGTTAGTTGACCTTGGTTCTCATACGAAACTCAAAGGGAAGGAATATTGCTTATTGATTATAGATGCATTTACCAAATGGTTATAAGTATTCCCCATAGCAAGCCCAGATGCTATCACAGTCGCTAAAAAATTGGTAAAGGAGATAATACTTAGGTTTGGGATACCTGAGAAAATATACAGCGACAATGGGATACTAAAAATCAAACTCAAGAAAACAATGGAAGAGACTGGGAAGAATTGGGTATATTGTTTACCTTTAGTAGTCCTTAAATATGCATGTGACTCCTACAGCATCAAGTTTGACACCTTTTGAAATTATGTATTGTAATGCCCATGCCAGGTTTACTTACCTCCTGACGGCCGCAGCCATGGATCAGTGAGCGCTGGTCCCCATCTCCTCCTCAGGAGACGCCAGCGCTAACTTCCGCTTCACTCGGCCGGGTCCCGTAGGGTGCGCGCGCACGCTCGTGCCCGCTCTTAAAGGGCCAGCCAGCGCACCTGAGTTAAAGTACCAAATTAGCCCATGAGCACCCTGGACTATAAGAAGGGCCCAGCCCCTTCTTGCGTTGCCTGAGTGTTGTTGCCATTTACCTATGTTTGTCTCTGCAAATGGTCCCTTCAGTGTCTTCCTAATCCCAGTGTTCCTGTTCCTGCTACCTGCATCATGTATTCCGTGCTATCCAAAACCATGTGCCATATGGAGTTGGAGTCGAGCTGCGCTAAGTACTACACCTGTGGTGTTACACCATGCCTGTTGTCTGCCTGCTGCCAAAGTCTCATCCAAGCCAGCCTTGCTGCTGTCCGAAGTTGCCACAGGTACACCTATTTGAACTATAGACTTTGACCTGTGTCCTGTTGGCCAGCTGCCATACCGTTAAGGCGGTATAGCCCAGTGGGTCCATGCACCCAACGTGACATGTATGGTAGACCATTTGTAATACCACAGAGGAGTTTGATTTTACAAATGCTAACCAACAAGGAAGTTTCTATCTCTAATTGTATTCCAGGTGACTCTGTACCTGAACCTGAACCTGTGAAGCCAGGAAATTGGATCCGGATCAAAGTTATAAAAAGAAAACACTGGTATTATTTTTGTTAAGAAAGACCATATCAGGTTCTACTTACCACACCTATGGCTGTAAAGATAGTCGAACGTACCTCTTGGATACACTTATCACACTGTAAGGTAGTTAGGGAATTGCCACTATCTTCCTAGGCTATAAAAGACTCATTACAAAGGGTGGTCATTTGTTAGAAGTGACTGGTCCCAAACTTCAGCGAAGAAAACATCCAGAGCCTTGGAGGAGACAGGGCAAAATGTTATTAGTTATTCTAGTTATCCTATGGGTGTCCAAGGTGTGTCAACCTAAGGTATGGGATCCCTGGGAAACAGGGTTGGGGTATGATTCCATAAAGACTTAGCTTGAAAGGTTTAATATTTTAATTTCACTGAAGGTAAGACTGTAACATATGAAATTGATTTCTGCACTGTGGTTAGAGACCAATACATGGATAGAAACATAGCTTGCAAACTAGCATATTCAGATAAGTAGATTTGTACTATCTATGTAAGTACCCTAGGGATAAGGAGATGTTCTTCATGGTCTTCGGCCAAATGGACCACAGCCCATAATGACTTTGGATATTCCACGATGTCAAAGTTAATTATTTTTTAAAAAACCTACCTCTCCCTGTACAAGTTCCACCAACTGTAACCAGTTATTTTTGACCTTCCGAAATCCTAATAAAAAGGATAAGGGACTATATGCTATAGGAGATGATATTTCAAGTACTAACCCTATAGGGAATTTCTTTATTGAAGTTAAGGAAAAGGATGCAACTGAAAGCCCTTTAGCTGCGAAGATAGACCTACCCTCTATAGTCTATTTGGCCAACTTCACTTATGAAGATAAATTGGCATTAGAAACAGGTTACAGTGATAAAAATGAATGGTTAGTCTGGATAGGATACACTGCAATCCAAAATAAAATAACTAACTCTATCACTTGCGCAAAAGCTAGGCTCCATCTGGGTACTATATCTTTCAGGCTATCAGATAAGGAGAACCTACAAGGTTTACAATGCATGCTATCTTTATATAATGCATCATATAATCCAGGTGATTGATTATGTAAGACACTCTCTTTATTGTACTCACCTGTGGGGAGAGATGAAATCCCTCCCTTAGTAGTTGTTTACACAGGCAACTACACCTGCATTCTGAGGAATGGGCAAGGTAAGACAGTAGGGAACCTCACTGAAGCAGTCTATCCCTGGACGTTCCTTTGACTATAGAATATGCATAGATGGAATAGGAGTACCCCGAGGGGTGCCAAATGAGTTTAAGGCCCAAAATCAGATTGCATCAGGCTTCGAGTATATACTTTTCTGGTGGTCCACGATAAATAAGAATGTCGACTGGATTAATTATATTTATTACAATCAACAGAGATTTGTTAATTTTACCAGAGATGCAATAAAGGGCATTGCAAACCAGTTGGGACCTACATCTTAAATGACATGGCAAAATAGAATGGTCCTGGATTTGTTACTAGCAGAAAAAAGGGGTGTTTGCAAAATGTTGGTATCTTCTGTTGTACTTTTATTCCCAATAATACAACTCCTGATGGTAGTATTACCAAGGAATTGGAAGGACTCAATTCCCTGTCCGAAGAACTTGTGGAAACTCCTTAATAAATGACATCTTCACTTGTTGGTTTGAAGGATGGTTTGGAAAATGGAGTAACCACATATCCAGTCTATTGATTTCCTTAGCAACAGTGGCAGCCATACTTGTAACTCGTGGGCGTTATTGCATTTCTTGCATAAGGGGACTAATTCAGAGACTCATTGACACTCCAATTACTAAGACGATGTACCAAGAGTTTCAAAATGAAGACTTATACGATGACTTGGAAACACCCCATGACGACTATCAGGATTCTGATACTGGTGACAACTTAAGAAGAGAACCTGTTTTGGATGTGTCACAGATCATTCCTTGATAAATTTACAACAGGGTGGAATGTTAGGAAAGTTTTAAATTTATGATTACTCTATTTAATGAAGACTACAAATGTGTATGCAAGCTTATCTTTGAAAGCCTTGGCTAACAAAATGTCTAATATGTTTTATTGTTAAGATAACTGATATTATATATGAGGAGGGGGAGCTGAATTCCTCAAAAGGAAGATTAGAATTTCCAGACCGAGATTGTACTTCACCAATTAGTTTTGTTTTTAGGTGTCACGTATGATATATGAAGCAAATGTATTAGAACTAGTCCGGACTTGTTTTTCTCATAACATGTATAACAATTCTGTCATTCAGGGGAGCTGCAGACATTTTGCCATACTGTCTCCTTATTGATAATAATAAAAGCCAGTGCTTTTTTATTTATTTAGATGACTCCTTGATGCTATTTTGATAAGAATAGAAAGTCCTCCTAACAGAAAGATAGAGAGATATGTAGATAGAAATAATAATCATTATTTGTATGACACAAAATCGCAATATAGATGATTGTAATATCTTTATATATCTATCTCATATATATTGATATATAGTATAGTTCTAGGCTGGGACTACATGACTACATTGGCCATGACACCGGTTCCATGGCCAAAAATCATTGTCTAGTAGATTACATCGCAAGTTAAATGACTGCGACCACATTCACTGTCATTACTTGCCATGTAGGTTATGGAACATGGATCTTTGGCTGCGCGACCTGTGTTGCGGCCAAAGTCGCTGTGTAGCCCCAGCATAAATCTATACTATATATGAATATATATAAGTTACAGGGTGGGCAGGTCGCCGAGAGGGAAAGTGTTGTAAACCTTGTGGCAGGTTGTCATAATGATCACATGCCCAGAGACCTTGCTGATTTGTCTCTGGGCAGAGCTCCGTTAAGTCAGCTGTCTAGAGATCGCTTTGTCACCGAGATAAATGCCGCTACAGAGAAGCTAACAGTGTTAATATGCAGGACGTTCTGGTACGTCCCTGCAAAGTTAATTGCGGACCGCCCTGGACGTTTAGGGAATGTGCACACACAAACTCAAAAACTTCTGAAAATACGGAGCTGTTTTCAAGGGAAAACAGCTCCTGATTTTCAGACGTTTTTTTAAGCCACTCGCGATTTTCGCTGCATTTTTTACGGCTGTTTTTGGAGCTGTTTTCCTATAGAGTCAATGAAAAACGGCTCAAAAAACGTCCCAAGAAGTGACATGCACTTTTTTTTCACGGGCGTCTTTTTACGTGCCTTTTTGGAAAACGAGGCGTAAAAAAACGGCCCATCGGAACGGAACGCCGTATTTCCCATTTAAATCAATGGGCTGATGTTTGGAGGCATTCTGCTTCTGTTTTTTCAGGCGTTTTTCGAGGCGTAAACGCCCAAAAATACGCCCGAAAGCACTCCGTGTGAACATACCCTTATAGTCTATGGGCGGTCTGCAACTGGTTAAGCATCTGAATTCAAATGCTACAAATAAATCCCAAACTACATAAGATAAAATCTATTTTAAGAGAGCAATGAATGAAAAAAAGCATTATTATACAAATACATATTATTATGTATTCATTAATACTTTAGGTTTTTATACATTTTTGGTGTTTTATTTTTATGTGACTATTCAGGTATGTGGACACGCTTACTAAAAGGTGTGTAAAATACGGAGCTGTTTTCAAGGGAAAACAGCTCCTGATTTTCAGCCGTTTTTTAGTAACTCACATTTTTCACAGCGTTTTTTCCGGACGTTTTTGGAGGTTTTTTTTTATAGAGTCAATGAAAAACGGCTCAAAAAATGGCTCAAGAAGTGAAATTCACTTCGTTTCATGGGTGTTTTTTAACACGCCCGTTTTGAAAAAAACGGCCTGTCGGATCAGAACGTCGTTTTTCCCATTGAAATCAATGGACAGATGTTTGGAGGCATTCTGCTTCCGAAATACGGTCGAAAATAAGCCGTGTGAACATACCCTTCATATAATAAAATCTCATTCACTAGAACAGATACTGTACTACTGGAAGAAGGAAGGAAGAACATCAACACTGTACACTCTACACACAGACAACCCTTGGCATACATTTGCCCTGTCACTCATTGATCTCTGGAGGAGGGGGCTTTACTCCATCATTTCTTGGAGACTGTACTAGTCTATTGACATCTCTGTGACCATTAACCCCTTAGTGACCACAAATATGCCTTTTCACGGCGGTCACTAAGGGGCCTTAGGCTAGACCGCCACTTTTTCACAGCATCCCAGTCTAAGTCCTGCACGGGTGTCCCGTACAGGCTGGAGCCGGGGCTCAGCTGTCTGATGACAGCTGGGCTCCTGCTCCAAAGCCCGCGATCAAAGTTTACTTCGATCGTGTCTGTTTAACCCGTCAAATGCCACCGTCAATAGCGACCGCGGCATTTAACTTGTTTACAGAGGGAGTGAGCTCCCTCTGTCACCCATCGGCGGCCCGCAAATGCAATCGCAGGTCTCCGATGGGGTGTCATGGCAGCCAGGTGCCTGATAAAAGCCCCCAGGTCTTCCCTGGGCATATGCCTATTGGGACGTGTGCACAGCGCTTGTATGGACGTCTATAGGTACTTAGTGTCCTGCCATATAGTGCCTTCATATTTCAGAGTATTGCAAATGTATTGGTTCTAGATGTGATTACCTGCATAATACGTAATCTGATAGATCGTGCCATGTTTTTTTTTGCATAAGAGCATTCCATGTGAAACACTTCTGTGTGCGTCCATGTGAACTTGAAATATACTGAGGCACAGTAGGGCCCTATACCCCTCTGTGGGTACTCTGTACAATTCAGAGGTAGTGTGCATGAGCCCTAAGGCCGGGTTCCCACAAAGCGTAAATGCTGCGGAATTTCCGCAATGAAATTCTGTGCAGAAATTCTGGCAGCATTTACAGTAGCAGCAAAGTGGATGAGATTTCGAAAATCTTTTGCCTGTGCTGCAGAAAAAAAACGCAGCGTAAACGTTAATAAATTGACCTGCGGTAAAGAATTTAAAACCGCAGCATGTCTATTTCTAGACATGCTGCCTCTTTTATGAATTTTTGGTTTTCTTAATGTGAATTACATCTAACTATTCAAACTACATTAGTACTGGTTGACATAGGGGTACCCTCTTTGGAGTTATTTTGTTGCATCTACAAAGACACTTCTCAATATATGGATAACCCTCTTATATTTACCATTTCTATGACTTGGCAGTGAGTATTACTTATATTAAAACTATATTCAGAATATACCTTTTGGCTCTTTCTGAAAAAATTTGGGTAACCAAATATTCATAAAATAATTAGGAACAAAATATTGTAAACAAGATAGATTTTATAGTATTTGCAGTAGTGTAAATATAGTTCGGAATATAGTATGGAAAATGTAATAGAAAAATAGACTCTGCTATCCTGCAACAGACGATAGATTGTAAACCTAAACCCTTCCCCGACCATGTACTTTATATCAATTGTATAGGTGTACATTTCTATTTAACCAAATTTGTAGTGTATTTACAGTGCTTCTGTGACTAGGTCTAAAAAGATTTAAATATTGATAGTATATTTTATATAGGTGGTAGCATTCTTCTTATTGCATTTTTTTGTGTGTCATAATAATTAGCATAGATTTGAAAGCAAGATTTTTTTCAAAATAATTTCATTGAATAAAAATGATTAAACAGTAAAATATATCTATCTATCTATCTATCTATCTATCTATCTATCTATCTATCTATCTATCTATCTATCTATCTATCTATCTATCTATCTATCTATCTATCTATCTATCTATCTATCTATCTATCTATCTATCTATCTATCTATCTATCTATCTATCTATCTATCTGTCTGTCTGTCTGTCTGTCTGTCTATCTTTCTCATATCTATCTATCTATCTGTCTGTCTGTCTGTAAATAGTCGATGCAAATGACCCATTTCCAGCAAGGCCCATTTCCAGCAACCATCACTCCAGTGTTCTAATGGTACATTGTGTTTGCTAACTGTGTTAGAAGGCTAATGAATGATTAGAAAACACTTGAAAACCCTTTTATGTTAGCACCGCTGTAAACAGTTTTGCTGTTTAGAGGAGCTATAAAAACTGACCTTCCTTTGAGCTAGTTGAGAATTTGGAGCATTACATTTGTGGGTTCGATTAAACACTCAAAATGGCTAGAAAAAAAGAGAGATTTCATGTGAAACTCGACAGTCTATTCTTGTTCCTAGAAATGAAGGCTATTCCATGCGAGAAATTGCCAAGAAACTGAAGATTTCCTACAACGGTGTGTACTACTCCCTTCAGAGGACAGCACAAACAGGCTCTAACCAGAGTAGAAAGAGAAGTGGGAGACCCCGCTGCACAACTGAGCAACAAGACAAGTACATTAGAGTCTCTAGTTTGAGAAATAGACGCCTCACAAGTCCTCAACTGGCAGCTTCATTAAATAGTACCCACAAAATGCCAGTGTCAACGTCTACAGTGAAGAGGCGACTCCGGGATGCTGGCCTTCAGGGCAGAGTGGCAAAGAAAAAGCCATATCTGAGACTGGCTAATAAAAGGGAAAGATTAATATGGGCAAAAGCACACAGACATTGGACAGAGGAAGATTGGAAAAAAGTGTTAGGCTGGGTTCACACGACCACATTAACGTCCGTAATGGACGGACGTATTTCGGCCGGAAGTCCCGGACCGAACTCAGTGCAGGGAGCCGGGCTCCTAGCATCATAGTTATGTACGATGCTAGGAGTCCCTGCCTCTCCGTGGAACTACTGTCCCGTACTGAAAACATGATTACAGTACGGGACAGTTGTCCTGCAGAGAGGCAGGGACTCCTAGCATCGTACATAACTATGATGCTAGGAGCCCGGCTCCCTGCACTGAGTTCGGTCCGGGACTTCCGGCCGAAATGCGTCCGTCCATTACGGACGTTAATGTGGTCGTGTGAACCCAGCCTTATGGACAGACGAATCGAAGTTTGAGGTGTTTGGATCACACAGAAGAACATTTGTGAGACGCAGAACAACTGAAAAGATGCTGGAAGAGTGCCTGACGCCATCTGTCAAGCATGGTGGAGGTAATGTGATGGTCTGGGGTTGCTTTGGTGCTGGTAAAGTGGGAGATTTGTACAAAGTAAAAGGGATTTTGAATAAGGAAGGCTATCACTTCATTTTGCAACGCCATGCCATACCCTGTGGACAGCGCTTGATTGGAGCCAATTTCATCCTACAACAGGACAATGACCCAAGCACACCTCCAAATTTTGCAAGAACTATTTAGGGAAGAAGCAGGCAGCTGGTATTCCATCTGTAATGGAGTGGCCAGTGCAGTCACCAGATCTCAACCCCATAGAGCTGTTGTGGAAGCAGCTTGACCGTATGGTACGCAAGAAGTGCCCATCAAGCCAATCCAACTTGTGGGAGGGGCTTCTGGAAGCATGGGGTGAAATTTCTCCCGATTACCTCAGCAAATTAACAGCTAGAATGCCAAAGGTCTGCAATGCTGTAAATGCTGCAAATGGAGCATTATTTGACGAAAGCAAAGTTTGAAGGAGAAAATTATTATTTAAAATAAAAATCATTATTTCTAACCTTGTCAATGTCTTGACTATATTTTCTAGTAATTTTGCAACTCATTTGATAAATATAAGTGTGAGTTTTCATGGAAAACACAAAATTGTCTGGGTGACCCCAAACTTTTGAACGGTAGTGTATATACACCGTGTTCCAAATTATCATGCACATTGGATTTATGTGTCATAAACATTTAATTGTTCGTTTTTCAATTAAACTCATGGATGGTATTGTGTCTTAGGGCTCTTTGGATCATTGTAATCAATCTCAGACACCTGTGATAATTAGTTTGCCAGGTGTGCCCAAACAAAGGAAAACTACTTAAGAAGGACGTTCCACATTATTAAGCACGCCACAGGTTTCAAGCAATATGGGAAAGAAAAAGGATCTCTCTGCTGCCGAAAAGCGTGAAATGGTGCAATACCTTGGACAAGGTGTGAAAACATTGGATATTTCAAGAAAACGTAAGAGTGATCATCGTACTGTGAAAAGATTTGTTGCTGATTCAGAGCACAGACGGGTTAGTTCAGATAAAGGCATAATGAGGAAGGTTTCTGCCAGACAAATTAATAGGATTAGGAGAGCAGCTGCTAAAATGCCATTGCAAAGAAGCAAACAGGTATTTGAAGCCGCTGGTGCCTCTGGAGTCCCGCGAACCTCAAGGTGTAGGATCCTCCAGAGGTTTGCAAGTGTGCATAAAGCTATTATTCGGCCACTCCTAAACAATGCTCACAAGCAGAAACGGTTGCCGTGGGCTCAGAAATACATGAAGACTAATTTTCAAAGCGTGTTGTTTATTGATGAGTGCCGTGCAACCCTGGATGGTCCAGATGGATGGAGTAGTGGATGGTTGGTGAATGGCCACCATGTCCCAACAAGGCTGCGACGTCAGCAAGGAGGTGGCGGAGTCATGTTTTGGGCTGGAATCATGGGGAGAGAGCTGGTATGCCCCTTTAGGTTCCCTGGCGGTGTAAAAATGACCTCTGCAAAGTACGTAGAGTTTATGACTGACCACTTTCTTCCGTGGTACAAAAAGAAGAACCATGCTTTCCGTAGCAAAATTATCTTCATGCATGACAATGCACCATCTCATGCTGCAAAGAATACCTCTGTGTCATTGGCTGCTATGGGCATAAAAGGAGAGAAACTCATGGTGTGGCCCCCATGTTCCCCTGACCTCAACGCTATTGAGAACCTTTGGAGCATCCTCAAGCAAAATATCTATGAGGGTGGGAGGCAGTTCACATCAAAACAGAAGCTCTGGGAGGCTATTCTGAGATCCTGCAAAAATATTCAAGCAGAAACTGTCCAAATACTCTCAAATTCAATGGATACAAGAATTGTGAAGGTGATATCAAAGAAGGGGTCCTATGTTAACATGTAACTTGGCCTGTTAAGTTTTTTTTTTATTGAAAGAGCTTTTGATTTCTGTAAATTTGACCTCCTGATGCGGCAAATTCAACAAATTACCATTTTAGTTCCCTTTACAACCTTTAAAATGTTTTGATCTCTGTTGTGCATAATAATTTGAAACAGTGCATTTTGAGTTTTTTACTTCTAAAAAAAAATCTGTTATCATTAGGAGATTTGTTCAATAAAATTTGCATTATACTCCAACGGTTGATGGCTTGAAGATTATACTGACTGTCATTTGCATCGACTATTTAGGAAAATCAGCGAAAAATAACATTTGCATAATAATTTGGAATGCGGTGTATATATATAAAATTAGCTATCACTATTCTGCTATCCTATAAAAATTATTTTGTTAATCAAAGTAAACAATAAATGGTAATCAGTAAACCTATCTTCTACTAAAAAGGGGATTCTTTGACACTTTTTCACGGCTGCTCATGCTCACGGCTGTTATACCTCACTATTGGTGAGCTGCTAAACCACCTTTCATATTGGAATGACTCAAGGAAATGAAATATCTCATTAACCCCTTCCCGCACCTTGGCGTAAATGCACGTCCAGGTGAGCAGTAACCGCGCACCTGGGCGTGCAGTTACGTCCACGCTTTAACAGTTAACCGCCGCGCGGCGCTACACCGCAGCGGCGGTTAACTGTGCAGGGTGTCAGCCCTGCTCTCCCCGTTGCCAATCAGCGGCCTGTCGCTGCTGAAATCGGCAATTAACACCTTCGATGCGGTGGTCGATTGCGATCACCACATCGAAGAGGTTTACAGCAGATCGGCAGCCCCCCACATGTATTTTTTGGGGGCTGGCGATCCTTATCATGGCAACCAGAGGCCAGACAATGACCTCCGGGTTGCCATGTATGGAAGCCTCGGAGGATCAGCCTCCGGCCGGTCCTCCGATGCTTCCTGTCAGTGTGACAGTTACGTCACAATGACAGTTAGAACACATTACACTACGTGTGTAGTGTAATGTGTTCCAGCAGCGATCAGAGCTGCAAGTGTAAGTGTCCCCTAGTGGGACAAGTAAAAAAAGTAAAAAAAAGATAATAAAAATGTTTTTAAAAAGTGTTAAAATAAAAGTTATAAGTGACATAAAGAATGCTTTTTTTCCTATAATAAGTCTTTTATTATAGGAAAAAAATGAACACGTTAAAAAAAGTACACATATTTGGTATCGCCGCGTTCGTAACGACCCCAACTATAAAACTGTAATATTATTTTTCCTGCACGGTGAACACCGAGAAAAATATAAAGGAAAACCGTGCCCGAATCACAATTTTTTGGTTACCAACCCTCCCAAAATATACAATAAAAAGTGATCAAAAAGTCGCATGTACGCCAAAATGGTACCGATGCAAACTACAACCCGTCCCGCAAAAATCAAGCCCTTACACCGCTTTTTTGACTGAAAAATAAAAACGTTATGGCTCTCAGAATACGGTGACACAAAAAATTATTTATTTTATAAATAAGTGATTTTATTGCACAAACGCCGCAAAACATAAAAAAATTATATACATCTGGTATCGCCGTAATCGTATCGATCCGCAGAATAAAGTATAATGGTCATTTATAGCCCAGGGTGAAGGCCATAAAAAAACAAATAAAAAAACATTGTCAGAATTGATGGTTTTTGGTCACCTGACTTGCCAAAAAATGAAATAAAACGTGATCAAAAAAATTTCTGGTACCCAAAAATGGTACCAATGAAATCTACAGACTGTCCCGAAAAGAATAAACCCTCACACAGCTCCGGTGGTGAAAAAATAAAACAGTTCTGGCTCTCAGAATATGGCGATGCAAAATGTGCAGTGTTCCAAAAGCAGATAAGATCGGGCGCCATTTATCAGTGCGACACCGGCCACACATCTGCGGATTATTATTTATTTACTGCATTATTATACCCTCTTATTATACCCTGATGTACGCCGCACAGATAACATGTACCCTGATGTATTCCGCACAGATAACATATGCTCCCCACATTATAAACTGAAACACCGGTAAAACCCCAAACAGAACAACTACCAAGCTACATCTGCGCCCCAAAAGCCAAATTCCGCTCCCTCCTTTCTGAGCCCTGTAGCGTGCCTAAACACCAATTTACGTCCATAGATATGGCATCGCCATACCCGGGAGAACCCGGTTAATATTTTATGAGGTATTTGTCTTCAGTGGCACAAACTGGGCATAACATATTATGCACTAAAATGGCATATCAGTGGAAAATTTTAATTTTCACTCCGCACCATGCGCTGCACTTTAACCCCTGCGCGCACCACGACATAGCATGTCGTAGTGTGGGGGGTGATGTATGGAGCGTCTCACGTGAAAAATAAAGAATTTAAAACGGCAAAATCATTGTTTTTTGGTCACCTTGGCTCTACCTAAAAATGTAATAAAAAGTGCTCAATAAGTTGTATGTACCAAAAAATGGTACCAATAAAAACGAACGCTCGTCCCTCAATAAATAAGCCCTCATACCGCTCTATTGACTGAAAAATAAAAAAGTTGTGGCTCTTGGAACGCGGGGAGGAAAAAAATAAAAAGGAAAATAAAAAAATGGATCAGTCCAGAAAGGGTTAATTACTTTCTAATAAAAAAACATTTATGACCACACGTGGGGTACAGCCGTACTCGGGAGAAATTGCTTTACAAATGTTGGGCAGCTTTTTCCCCCTTTATCCTTTGTGAAATTGAAAAAAATGCAACATTTTAGTGGAAGAAATGTCGATATTCATTTTCACGGCCTAATTTTAATAAATCCTGCAAAAGACTTGTTGGGTCTAAATGCCCACTATATCCCTAGATAGATTCTTTAAGTGGTGTAATTTCCACTTTTGGGGGGTTTCCACTGTTTTGGCCTCTCAGGGGCTTTGCAAATGCGACATGGCACCCAAAAACCATTTCAGCTAAATTTGAGCTCCAAAAGCCAAATAGCGCTCCTTCCCTTCTAAGCCTTGCTGTGGGTCCCAACAGCAGTTTATTACCACATATGGCATATTTCCATAATCGGGAGAAATTGTTTTACAAATGTTGGGGTGCTTCTTCTCCTTTATTCCTTGTAAAAATAAAAAATGGCTACCTTTTTTCAGAAAAAAAGTCGATTTTTACCTTTACAGAATAATTCCAATGAATTCAGCAAAACAACCGTCGGGTCAAAATGCTAACTTTACCCCTAGAAAAATTCCTTGATGAGTGTAGTTTCCAAAATGGGGTCACTTTCCGGGGTTTTCCACTATTTTGTTCCCTCCAGTGCATTTCAAACGCGACATGGCACTGAAAACTATTCCAGCAAAATCAGAATTTCAAAATCCAAATGATGCTCCTTCCCTTCTGAGTCCTGCTGTGGGTCCAAACAGCAGTTTATTACCACATATGGGGTATTGCTATAATCAGGAGAAATTGCTTTACATATGTTGGGGTGTTTTTTCTCTTTTATTCCTTGAAAAAATTAAACATTTCTACGTTTTTTCAGAAAAAAAGTAGATTTTCATCTTCACAAACTAATGCAAATAAATTTAGCAAAAAAACTGTGGGTTCAAAATGCTAACTATACCCCTAGATAAATTCCCTGAGGGGTGTAGTTTCAAAAATGAGGTCACTTTTGGGGGTCTTTATTGTTTTGGCCCCACAAGACCTCTTCAAACCTGACATGGTACCTAAAATATATGCTAAAAAAAAGGAGGCCCCAAAATCCACTAGGTGCTCCTTTGCTTCTGAGGCCTGTGTTTCAGTCCATGACCGCACTAGGGCCACGTGTGGGGTATTTCTAAAAACTGCAGAATCTGGGCAATAAATAATAAGTTACATTTCTCAGGTAAAACCTTCTGTGGTATAGAAAAAAATGTATTACAAATGAATTTTGTAAAAAAAAAATGAAATTTGTAACTTTCACCTCTACTTTGCTTTAATTCCTGTGAAACGCCTAAAGGGTTAATACACTTTCTGAATGTTGTTTTGAATACTTTGAGGGGTGCAGTTTTCAAAATGGGGTGATTTATGGGGACTTTCTAATATATAAGGCCCTCAAAGCCGCTTCAGAACTGAACTGGTCCTTGTAAAAATCGACTTTTGAAATTTTCTTGAAAATATGAGAAATCGCTGCTAAAGTTCTAAGTCTTGTAACGTCCTAGAAAAATAA